>NW_026691965.1:0-78389 GCF_021218885.2 Marmota monax
GGTTTAAGGATAGGTTTAGGGTTAGATTTAGGGTTAGCTTTAGTGTTAGTGTTAGATTAAGGGTTAGGTTTAGTTTTAGTGTTTTCTGATAGGTTTAGGGTTAAAGTAAGTTTTAGTGCCGGGGTTAGAATTAAGGTTTAGGTTAGGGTTAGGGTTAAATTAGGGTTAGGGTTAGGCTTAGGTTAGGGTTAAGGTTATGGTTAATGTTAGGGTTTGTGTTAGGTTTAGTGTTATGGTTATGTTTATTGTTAGATTAGGGTTAGATTGTGGGTTAGCTTAGGGTTAGGATTATGGTTAGGGTTCGGGTTTGTGTTAGGTTTAGAGTTAGTGATATGGTCAGGGTTAAGGTTAGGGTTAGTGTTAGGATTAAAGTTAGGGTTAGGATTAGGGTTTGTGTTATCATTAGGTTTCAGGTTATTTTTAAGTTTATGGTTAGTATTAGGATCAGAGTTATTGTTAGGGTTAGGGTTAGTATTAGTGTTTGGTTTATGGTTAGGATTAGTGTTAGGTTTGGGTTAGAATTCGATTGAGTGTTAGTGTGAGAGTTAGGTTTAGGGTTAGTTTTAGGGTTAGTTTTCTGGTTCGGGTTAAAGTTAGGTTTACGGTTAGGGTGATTGTTAGGTTTAAGGTTTGTGTTAGATTTAGAGATAGGTTTAGAGTGAGGGTGAGGGTTAGGGTTAGGCTTAGGGTTATTTTAGGGTTAGGTTTAGGGTTAGAAATAAGTTTAGAGTTATTGTTAGGGTTCGGGTTAGAGTTAGTGTTAGGATTAGGGTTAAGGTTAGGGTTAGGGTTAGAGTTAGAGTTAGTGTTAGGGTTAGGGTCAGGGTTAATGTTTGGATTATGGTTATGGATAGGGTTATGTTAATTGTTAGGGTTAGTGTTAGGATTAAGGTAAGTTTTGGTTAGTGTTAGGGTTAGGGTTATGTTTATGTTTAGGGATAGGTTTAGGGTAAGATTTAGGGTTAGGTTTAGTGTTAGTGTTAGATTTAGGGTTAGGTTTAGGGTTAAAGTAAGTTTTAGTGTTAGGATTAGAATTAGGGTTTAGGTTAGGGTTAGGGTTAGGGTTTGTGTTTGTGTTATCATTAAAGTTCAGGTTAGGTTTAAATTTATGGTTAGTATTAGGATCAGAGTTAGTGTTAGGGTTAGGGTTAGTATTGGTATTAGGTTTATGGTTAGGGTTAGTGTTAAGTTTTGGGTTAGAGTTTGATTGAGTGTTAGTATGAGGGTTATGTTTAAGGTTAGTTTTAGGGTTAGTTTTCAGGTTCAGGTTAAAGTTAGGTTTAGGGTTAGGGTGATTGTTAGGGTTAAGATTTGTGTTAGATTTAGAGTTAGGTTTAGGGTGAGGGTGAGTGTTAGGGTTAGGTTTATGGTTATTTTAGTGTTAGGTTTAGGGTCAGAGATAAGTTTAGAGTTAGTGTTAGGGTTTGGGTTAGGGTTAGAGTTACTGTTAGGATTAAAGTTAGGGTTAGGGTTAGAGTTAGGGTTAGTGTTATTGTTAGGTTGAGTGTTTGGGTTAGTGTTAGGTTTCAGTTTAGGTTTAGGATAAGTGTTGCCATTAGGGTAAGGTTTACAGTTTTGGTAAGGGTTAGTGTTAGGTTTACTGTTAAGGTTAGGTTTATTGTTATGGTTTGGGTTAAGGTTAGGTTTTGGTTTATGTATAGGGTTTGAGTTAGTGTTAGGGTTAGTGTTAGGGTTAATATTAGGGTTATAATTAGTGTTACTATTAAGGTTACATTAGGATTAGGGTTTGTGTTAGGGTTTTTGATAGGGATAGGGTTACTGTTATGGTTGAAATTTGGGTTAGGGTTAGAGATAGGTTAAGGTTAGGGTTATGGTTAGGGTTAGAGTTAGGGTTTCTTTTAACTTTAGTGTAAGGGATAGGGTTAGGGTTAGAGTTAGTGTTAGGTTTAGGGTTAAAGTTAGTTTTAGGGTTAAGTTTACGTTAGGGTTAGGGTTAGGGTTAGTGTTATGGTTAGGGTTTTTGTTAGATTTAGAGTTAGGTTTAGGGTGAGGCTTAGGGTTATGGTAAGGGTTAGGGTTATTTTTAGGGTTAGGTTTAGGGTTAGAGATAGGGTTAGGGTTAGTGTTAAGGTTTGGATTAGGATTAGCGTTATAATTTGAGCCCTGTACCCTTAACACAAACACTAATCCTGACCCTGATTCTAACATAAACTTAGATCTAAACCTGACCCTAACCAAAAACCTAACCCTTACGCTGGACCAAGCCATAAATCTAACACTAAATATATCCCTAACTGTAACCCTATACCTGACATTAGCAATCGACCTAATACTATCCGTAACCCTAAAACAAATCCTAGTCCTCATCGTAGCACTAAACATAGCCTTAATCATAACCCTAACCCTAACTTTGCTTCTAACCCTAATACTAGTCTTCATCCTTTTCCTAAACCTAGTATAACCACATCCTTGCCCTAAACTGAACCCTAACTCTAACCCTAACCCTAATGGTAACCCTTGCCTTATTCTTAACCCTAGCACTAAACCTAGATCAAAACCTAACTCTAAATCTAACCCTAACTCGATGTCTAAGCCTATTCATAAAACTAGCTCTAATCCTAGCCCTAATATAAACTTAGCCATAATTTAGACCTATCCCTAAACCTAACCCAAAACCTTGCACTAAGACTAACTATAACTCTCACACTAGCCCTATCAGTCGTTCTACTCTTGTCCCTTACCATAACCCTAAGCCTAGCCGTTACCCTAGTGCTAACCCTTGCCTATCCTTATCCTTAGCACTAACCTTAGGCAAAACATAACTCTAAATCTAGCCCTAAACCGAAGCCTAAGCCTAACCCTAACACTAGCCCAAATCATAACACTAACCCTAAAATGAGCCCTAACCCTAGCCCTAGCCCTAAAACAAAACCAAGTGAGAGCTCTAACCCTACCATTAACCTAAATCAAACCCTACCCTTGCAACTATACCTAAACCTAGCTCTAATTCGAGTTGGAAGCCAAACCCTAAAACTTACCCTGAACCTGATACTGACCCTACACATCTAGCTCTAAACATCACCCTAACCCTAAATTAAACCTAACACTAAATTCAGCACTAAAACCCCAAAACTAGCCCTAATTGTAAACTTAGTACTTACATATGCTGTAACCCTAACCCTCACCGTAACATAACCCAAAACCTAGCCCTAACCCTAACTTTAAACCTAACCTAACCCTAAAACTAGCCCTAATATTAACCATAACTTTAGCCTTAAACTGATCTCTAACTCTATCCATTAATATAAACCATAACCCTAACCACAATGGTAACCTTAGGCATAAACCTAACCCTATCCCAAATCCTAACCATTTAATTACCCTAAACCTAACATGAATCCTAAATCTAACCCTGTCATTACCCTAACCCTAATCCTAAAATTCATTCAATCCCCAAATTGAAACCTTAACCTATCCCAAACCCTAAATCAGACCTTGGCCCTAATAATACCCCTAGCTGTAAACTTGACCATAACCCGCCACCTAACACTTAGCCTAGACATAGCCATAAACCTAATCCTAAAACTATTTTTAACCATACTTCTGGACCTAAAATTAGCCCCAGCTAATTAATTAGTCCTAGACCTAACTAAAAAAAAACACACCTAGCCCTCATCCTAGCCCTAAAACTAGCCTTAAACATAACCCTAACTCTAGCCCTACACCTAACCCTAATTATAACCCTCACCCTACCTCTAAATTTACCTATAACGTCATCCCTTTCCCTAAATTTAGACCTAACCCTAACCCTAACCCTAGGCTTAAACACAAAATCTAGCCCTAATCCTAGCCCTAATTTAGCTCTATCTATAACCCTATCCTAACCCTAGCCCTAAGACTAACTCTAACTCTTGCCCTAGCCCTAGCCTTATCCCTAGTTCTATCCCTATGTGCTACCGTAAACCTAACACTAGCCCTAACACTTGCCCGAAAGTGAGTCCCAGCCCTAACCCTAACTCTAAATATAACCTTAAACCTGAGCCTAAGCCTAAGCCTAACACTAACACTAGCCCTAACCCTAATGATATTCATAAAACTAGCCCTACCCCTAATCTTACAAGTAAACCAAAACCGAGCAATACCCCTAACCCTAAACCTTAACTTAAACCAAACACTAACACTTCACCTAGACCTAAACCTAGCCCTAATTCAAGTCCTAAGCCTCACCCTAAAACTAATCCTGACCGTGACTCATATCCTAACACTCACCCTAGTTCTAAACAGCACCCTAAACCCAAACCAAACACTAACATTAACAATAGCGCTGATTCGACTCTTAACGCTAACCCTAAAACTAACCCTGACCCTGACGCCTATCCTAACAAGAACCATAGCTATAAATATCACCCTAACTTTAAACCTAACCCTAGCACTCAAACTACCCCTTACCCTAACCCTAAAACTAACTCTAATAGTAACCCTAGATCTTCCATTAGCCATTGCCCTAATCCAACCATAAACTGAGCCCTAAACCTAGCTTTACCTCTAACTCTTACCCTAACCATAGCCCTAACCCTAGATATAAATCAATCCCTTACCCCAAGCAAAACCCTAAACCTAAGAGTTACCCTACACCTATCCATAGTCGTCAGACTAACCAAAACCCTAACCCTATTAATGGTCCTAACTCTAGCCTTCATTTTAGCTCTAACACTATCCCAAACACTAAACCTAACCCTGACCCTTATTCTGATCCTAACACTAAACCTAGGTCTAACCCTAACTCCAACCCTAACCAAAATTTTCCATAATCCTATCCCTAGACCTAACTCTGAACTTAACTCTCAGCCTAGTCATAATCATACCTCAGAACCTAACCCTTACCCTAAACCTAACCCTAGTTCTAATCCTCACCTTAACCCTAACACAAGACCTAATCCTAACCATAACCTTAGCCCTAACCTTAACTCTAACTGTAGCAATTACCCTAAAAACAATCCTTACCATAATGCTAACCCTAGGCTTAACCCTAAACCTATCACTTTCCCCAAACCTATCAATTACACTAAAGCTACCCTGAACCCTAAACCTAACACAATAATTATGGTAACCCTAACCCTAATGCTAATCCGAGCCCTAACCCTAACCTCAAACCTAAACCAAACCCTAAAACTGACCGTGAATCTAATAATTCCCCTGGCGATAAACCTGACTCTTACCCTACCTAACCCTTACACTACACCTAGCCATAAACCTAACCCTAAAACTATTCCTAACCTTACCCTAGACCTGATATTAACCCTAGCCTTAATCTTAGCCCTAAACCTAACACTAACCCTTGCCCTAATCTTAGCCCTTATTTAGCCCTATCCCTAACCCTAACCCTAAACCTAATTTGAGCCCAAAGACTAATTCTAACTCTCACCCTAACCCTAACCCTAGTTGTAACTCTATCCCTTACTAGAACTCTAATCCTAGCCCTAACCCTTGGTGTAACCCTAGCCCTATTCATAGCTGTGGTCATAACCCTATATCTAACCCTAACTCTAAATCTAACCCAAACCCTACGCCTAAACCTAAACCTAACACTATCCCTAATGCTAAAGCTAATCCTAAAACTAGCTCTAAATCTAGCTCTAGCCCTAAAACAAACCGAGTCATAGCCATAACCCTAACCCTTAACCTAAACCAAACCCTAACCCTACACCTAGCCCTAACCATATCCCTATTTCTAGTCCTAACCCTAACCCAAAAACTAACCCTGACCCTGACTCTGACCTTAAAACTAACCCAGGCTCTAAACATCATCATCACCATAAACCTCAACCTAACACTAGACCTAGAGCTAACCCTAACCCTATAACTAGCTCTAATCATAACCCTACTTCATACATTAGCCGTAGCCTTAACCCTAGCCCTAACCAAACCTAAAGCCCAGCCTTAATCCGAGTCCTAAACCTAGCTTTAACCCTAAACTTAAACCTAAACCTAACCCAAAACTAGCCCTAATCCTATACATAACCCTAGCCCTAACCTTAGGTCTAACCTATCCATTACCCTAGCAATAACCCTAACCTTAAACTAACCCTAGGCCTAACCCTAACCTTATCCATTACAATAAACCAAACTTAAACCCTAAAATTAACCCTGTCATTACCCTAAACCTAAACTCTAACCTAACCCAAACCCTAACCCTGACCCTGACCCTAAATATAAACCTAGATATGAACCTGAATCCTACCCTAAACCTAATTCTTACACTGGACCAAGCCATAAACCCAACACTAAATCTAGCCCTAATTATAACCCTATAACTGACATTAACCCTAGCCCTAATACTATCCCTAAAGTTAACACAAAACCTAAACCTTATGCTAGCCACAAACTTAGCGTTAATCATAACCCTAACCCTATATCTAGCCCTAACCTTAATAATAACCCTTGCCCTAGCCCTAAACCTAGCCAAAACCACGTCCCTTACCCTAAACGTAACCCTAACTCTAACCCTAACCCTTGCTGTCACAACTGCCCTATCCTTAGCCTTAGCTTTAACACTAGATTGAAAACTAACTTTAAATCTAACTCTAACTCGATGCCTAAGCCTAAAACTATCCATTACCCTGATTCTAAAACTAGCTCTAACCCTAACCGTAACTCTAACCCTAGCCACCCTAACCCTAACCCTAACCCTAGCCCTAAGAATAACTCTCACACTGACCCTATCACTCGTTCTAATCCTCTCCCTTCCCATTAACCTAACCCTATGCCAAATCCTAGTCCTAACCCTTGCCCTATCCTTAGCCCTAGCTGAACTTAGATAAATACCTAACTCTTAATTTAAACCTAAACCGAAAACAAAGCCTAAATCTAAGACTAGCCTTAACCGTAACACTAATCCTAAAATTTGCCCTAACTCTAACCCTAGCCCTAAAACTAAACTGAGCCAAAGCTCTAACCCTAACCCTTAACCTAAACCAAGCCCTAACCCTACACCTAGCCCTAAACCCTGCCTTAATTCAAGTTTTAGGCCAAACCCTAAAACTAACCCTGACCCTTACTCTGATCATAACACTAACCAGAGGTCTAAACAGCACCCTAATCCTAAACATAAACCTAACACTAAACCTAGCCCTAAAACACTAAAATTAGCCAGAATCATAATCCTAGTACTTACATTAGCCGTAACTTTAACCCTAGCACTAACTTAACCCAAAATCTAGCCCTAATCATAACCATGAACCTAGCCCTGAACAGATTTCTAACTCTATCCATTCCATAACCATAACCATAACCATAATGCTAATTTGATCCTTAACTTTAAACCTTAACCTATCCCAAACCCTAACCCAGAACTTGACCCTAATAATACCCCTAGCTCTAAACCTGACCCTAAACCTAAATCTAACCCTTGCACTAGTCGTATCCATAATCCTAAACCTAAAACAATCTTTAACCATAATTCTGGACCTGAAATTAGCCCTAGTACTACTCCAAGCACTAACCCTAAAAAAAATACCCTAGCCTACATCCTAGCCCTAAACCTAGCCTTTATCATAACCCTAAACCTAACCACAGTCCTAATCCTCATTTTAACCCTCACCCTACCTCTAAACATAGCTATAAGGCCATCCCTTACCCCAAACTTTGCCCTAACTCTAAAACTAAACTCTAAACTCTAACTCTAAACCCTAACCCTAACACTAGGCTTAAACTAAACACTAAACCTAGCCCTAATACTAACCGTAATTAAGCTCTATCTCTAACCCTAGCCCTAAGATTATCTCTCGCCCTATCCCTATCCCTAGTTCTAACCATAACCCTTACCATAACCCTAAACCTACCCATAATGCTTGCCTTATCCTTAGTTCTATCCCCAGCCCTAGATCTAAACCTATTTCCAAATTTAACACTAACTTAATCACTAAGCCTAAGTCAAACACTAACACTAGCCCTAATCCTAACCCTAGGACTAAAACAAATCCGAGTATTAGCCCTAACCCTAAACCTTAACTTAAATCAAACCCCAACACTACAACGACACCCAACCCTTGCCCTAATTCGAGTCCTAACCCTAACCTTAAAACCAACCCTGACCTTGACTCATATCCTAACACTCACCATAGCTCTAAACACCACCTTCACCTGAAACTGAACTATAACAGTAACCTTAGCCCTAATTCGAGTCCTAACACTAACCCTAACACTACACCTGACCCTGACTCCTATCCTAACATGAAACCTAGCTATAAATATCACCCTAACATTAAATCTAACCCTAACTCTAACCCTAACACATACCCTAACACTAAAACTAACCCTAATGGTAACCCTAGTTCTTATATTAACCATTGCCGTAACCCTATCCCTAACCCTAACACATAACCTAACCCTAACCCTTGCCCTAAACCTAGGCCTAACCAAAGCCTAATGCTAATCCTAGCTTTTATTTAATCCTATCCTAACCCTAAACCTAGCCATAAGACTCACTCTAACTCTTGCCCTAGCCCTAGCCCTAGTTCTATCCTTAGCCTTAATCCTAACTCTAGATCTAAGCCTAAGTCTAAATCTAAACCTAACTCTAAAATTAACTGTAACAATAATCCTAAACCAAACCCTAACACTACCCCTAACCGTAATGCTAATCCTAAAACTGGTCATATTCCTAGCCCTAGCCATAAACCAAAACCAAGCCATAGCCCTAATCCTAACCCTTAACCTAAATCAAATGCTAATCCTACTACTAGCCCTAAAATTAAGTCTAAATCTAACCCTGACCCTGACACTGACCTTAACACTAACCATAGCTCTAAAAATCACCCTAACATTAAATTAACCCTAACACTATATCTAGCCTTAACCTAACCCTAAAAGTAGCCTTAATCAAAACCCAAGTTCATACATTAATTATTTTCCTAACCGTAGCCCTAACCCTAACACAAATTCTACCCTATCCAAGCCCTAACCCTAGGTTTTACCCTAATACTAGCCCTAACTCTAACCCTAACACTAGCCCTAACCCTAACTCTAACCCTATTACTTACACTAAGCCAAACCCTAACCCAAAGGCTAACTCTAGTTCTAACCCTAATCCTTAACCTAACTTAAACCCTAACTATATTACTAGTCTTAACCCTAGCCCTCATTCTACCTCTAAACCTAACCCTGACCCTCATCAGACCCTAACAGTAACCCTAGGTCTAAACCTGACCCTAAACTTAAACCAAATCCTAACACTAGCCCTACAGGTAACCTTATACCTATACTTAAGCCTAACACTAGACCTAGACCCAAATCTAATCCTAAATATAGCTATATCTCTAGCCCTCAACCTAAGCAAAAACCGATCACTAGCCCTACAATAACTCTTAACATAAACTGAACACTTACCCTACTCCTAGACCTAAACCTAGTGCTAATTCTGGCTCTAACCCTAACCCTAACCCTATCCCAAAAACTGACCCTGATTCTAACACTGAACCTAGATTTAAACCTGACACTTATCCAAAACCTAGACCTAACACTAGACCTAGCCATAACCCTAACTCTAAAACTAGCTCTAAACATAACCCTAGTTCTTACATTACACATTGTCCTAAACCTAACACAAAACCTAGCCCTCATACTAAGCCTAAACTTAGCTGTAAGCATAATGCTCAGCCTAACCCTAGCCCTAAACTTAGCCCTAACCTAAGCCTTGCCTTAGACCTAAGCCTAGCTCAAAGTCTAACCTTTACACTAAACATAACCATAGCTCTATCCTAAACCCTAACCATAACCCTACCCCTAACCCTAATCTGAATATTAAACCTACCCTGAACTTTAGCTCTAAATGTATCCATTACCCTAACCCTAACCCTAATTAAAATTCTATCCCTAACACTGAACCTAACTCTAACCATAAATGTAAACCTAGAATTAAACCAAAACCTAACTCTCACCCTAGCCCTAATCCTAGCTCAAATACTAACCCTTACCCAAACCTAACCATAACCCTAGGCCTATCCTAACACTTACCCTAACCCTAAAACTTACCCTAAATCGCACCTTGGCCCTATCCCTAAACATAGCCCTAAACCTAGACTTAATCCAAACCATAACCTAGCCCTAACCCTAGCTCTAAAACTATCCATTACACTAAACATAACCCTAACCCCAATGATAACCCTAATCTAATCACTAAACCTAACCCATGAATTACCCTAAACCTTAACTGAAACATAAACTAAACCCTATCCATTACACTAACCCTAAACCCAACCCTAAGGATAATTCAAACCCTAACCCTAAACCTTTAGCTAAACCAAATGCTAACCATGACCCTGACCCTGACCCTAATAATAACCCTAACCTTAAAAAGCTAAAGCTGACCTTTAAACTAAACCTAACTCTTACACTAGACCTAGCCATAACCTAAACCTAAAACTATCCTTATCATTAACACTAGACCTGATATTAGCTCTAGACCTGGTCCTAGCAATAACCCTAATGGAAACCCTAGCCCTTAACCTAGCCCTAAACCTAGACATAATCCGAAAATGAACCATATCTCTAAGCCTAATCCTAATTCTAACCATCACCCTAGCCCTAAAGCTAGCTAAAACCCCACCCATTCCCCTAAACATAACCTTAACATCAATGCTAATTCTAACTCTAGCCCAACCCCTTGGTCTAACCCCAAAGCTAACCCTAGCCTTAATACTAGCCCTAATTTAGCCCTAACCCTAACACTAACCCTAGCCCTAATACTAGGCCTAATTTAGCCCTAAATCTAACCCTAAAACTAGCCCTAATCCCAGCCATAATTTTGCCCTAACCCTAACACCAACCCTAACCCAAATCCTAGCCCTAATTTAGCCCTAACCCTAGCCCAAATCCTATCCCCAATTTAGTCCTAACCCTAACCCTAACCCTAACCCTAAGACTACTACTAAGACTAACTCTAAGTCTCATCCTCGCTGTATCCCTAGTTCTAATGATATTCGTTACCATAAACCTAACCCTCGTCCTAACCCTATCCCTAGCCCTAGCCCTAACCCTAGATCTAACCCTAACTCTAAATCTAACCCTAACTCTAAGCCTAAACCTCAACCTAACATTAGACACAACCATGATGCTAATCCATATTCTAGCCATAACTGTAGCCCTAGCCCTAACACAAAACCAACCTTTATTCCTAAACCTTAACCTATACAAAACCCTAATCCTACATTTAATACTAACTTTAGCCCTAATTTCAGTTCTAACCCTAATTCTAAAACTAACCCTGACTCTGACACTGACCCTAACAATAATCCTTGCTCTAAACATCACTCTAACCCTAAACCTAACTGTAACACTAGATCTAGCTCTAAGGCTAACCCTAAAACTAGCATTAATTGTAAAACTAGTTCATACATTAGCCATAGCCCTAACCCTAGCCCTATCCAAAACCCAAACCAAGCCCTACTCCGAGCCTTAACCCTAGTTTAACCAAAACACTAAACCTAACCCTAAACCAGAACCTATCCCTAAACCTTACACTAACACTAGCCAGAATTCTAACCATAAGCCTAGCCCTATCACTAGCTCTAACCCTATCCATTAACCTAAACATAACCATAACTCTAAGGGTATCCCTAGGCCTAACCCTAAACTTATCCTTAACCCTAACCTATTTCATTAACCTAAACCAAACCTGAACCCTAAACCTAACCCTATCATCACCCTCACCCTAAACCTAATGGTAATTCGAGCCCTAACCCTAAACCTTAATATAACCCAAACCCTAACTCTGACACTTCCTATGATAATATACCTAGCTCTAACCTTGACCCTAGCAATAAACCTAACCTTTATACAAGATCTAGCCATAAATGTATCCCTACCCTTAGACCTAACTCTAGTGATAATTCTGGGATTAACTCTAACCCTAACTATAACCTGAACACTGACCCTGACCCTAAAACTAACCCTAGCTCTAAACATCACACTAAAGGTAACCCTAACCCTAACATTGACCTAGCCTTAACACTTACCCAAAAAGTAGCCCTAATCATAACCCTGGTTTATACATTAGTTGTAGGCCTAACACTAGACCCAACCTAACCCAAAACCTAGCCCTAATCTGAATGCTAACCCTATGTTTAATCCTAACCCTAAAACTAGCCCTAACCCATACCCTAACCCTAGCCCTAATTTGAGGCCAAACCCAAATGCTAAAACTACTCTGACCTTGAATTTGACCCTAACACTAACCTTAGCTCTAAACGTTATACCTAACACTAACACTAGACCTAGTCCTAACCCTAATCCTATAACTAGCTGAAATCATAATTCTAGACAATATATTGGCAATAAATCTAAAACTAGCCCTAACTCTAACCAAAACCTAGCCTTAATGCAGGACCTAACCCTGGCTTTAACCCTAAACCTAAACCGAACACTAGCCCTAACCCTAACCCTAACCCTAAATATAGCCCTAATCCTAGCTCTAATCCTATCCCTTACCCTAAGCTAACCCTAACCCTAATGCTAACCCTAGGCCTTACCCTAATCTTTAGACTTATCCAAACCCTCACCCTCTTACAAGTCCTAAACCTAGCCCTCATTTTAGCTCTAACCATAACCCTAACCCTAACCCTAACCCTAACACTTATTCTGACACTAGCAGTAACCCTTTCATTTGAAAGCCTTGCAAAGCTTATAAAAAACTACGAGTTTCATGAAATATCAGAAAACATATTTTCACCCAATCTTGATGATACTTGCATGTAATGATCAGTACAGCAATCCCACTTGGTCCCCCAAATTTCGTACTTCTAGGTTGCATCGTTCGTTTTCAGTAACAGTTTGAATTTTTAGGTTTCACTCTGTTTTCTCCTATATTGATAGATATTGTTGGAACTCTAAATCAAACACGGTTTTTGCCAGCTACTTGAATCATGACACAGTAAAGTAATTCTGACTGTTATCTCTCTGGTTTGTTTCCCCTTGAATTAGCCCTAAGCAGGGACTGGGGGAAAACCCTTTCATTTGAAAGCCTTTGCAAAGCTTATAAAAAACTACGAGTTTCCTGAAATATCAGAAAACATTTTTTCACCCAATCTTGATGATACTTGCATGTAATGATCAGGACAGCAATCCCACTTGGCCCCCCAAATTTCGTACTTCTAGGTTGCAACGTTCGTTTTCAGTAATAGTTTGATATTTTGGTTTCACACTGTTTTCTCCTATATTGATATATGATGTTGGAACTCTAAATCAAACACGGTTTTTGCTAGCTGCTTGAAACTTGACACAGTAAAGTAATTCTGACTGCTGTCTCAACGGTTTGTTTCCCCTTGAAGTAGCCCTAAGCAAGGACTGGGGGAAAACCCTTTCATTTGAAAGCCTTAGCAAAGCTTATAAAAAACTTCAAGTTTTCTGAAATGTCAGAAAACATTTTTTTACACAATGCTGATGATACATGGTGGTAATAATCTGTACACCAATCCTACATGGACCCCTAAGTTTTGTTCTTCTCCGTGAAAGCGTACGTTTCCAGTAACAGTTTGAATTTTTAGGTTTCCATGCATTTGCTCCTTTAGGGAGAGAAGCATTTGGAACTCTAAATCAAACAGAGTTTGTAGTAGCTGCTTGACACTTGACAAAGTGAATTGGTTCTCTGTGCGCACCCTATGATTGGTATCCTCTTGAAGTAGCCCTAACAGAGACTTGGGAAAAACACTTTCATTTGAAAGCTTTTGCAAAGCTTCCACAGACTCCGAGTTTCCTGAATATCAGAAAACATTTTTTCACCCAATCGTGATGATACTCTGTAGTAATGATCAGTAGACCTATCCCACTTGCCCCCCCAAAATTTTGAACTTCTAGGTTGAAACGTTCGTTTGCAGTAACAGTTGGAATTTTTAGGTTTCACTCTGTTTTCTCTTATATTGATAGATGTAGTTGGAACTCTAAATCAAACACGGTGTTTGCTAGCTGCTTGAAACTTGACACAATAAAGTAGTTCTCAGAGCTATGTCTATGGTTTGTTTCCCCTTGAAGTCTCCCTAAGCAGAGACTGGGGAAAACCCTTTCATTTGTAAGCCTTTGTAAAGCTTACAAAAAACTAAGAGTTTCCTGAAATCTCAGAAAATATTTTTTCACCCAATCTTGATGTTACTTGGCAGTAATGATCAGTACACCAAGCTCACTTGGCCACCCAAATTTTGTTCCTCTAGGTTGAAACATTCGTTTGCAGTAATAGTTTGAATTTTTAGATTTCAATGCATTTTCTCCTTTAGGAGGAGAAGCTGTAGGAACTCTAAATCAAACAGAGATTGTGGTAGGTGCTTGATACTTGACAATGTGAATTAGTTCTCAGTTTGCTCTCTATGGTTGGTTTTTATTGGAGTAGCCCTATGCAGAGATTGGGGTAAACCCTTTCATCTGAAAGCCTTTGCAAACTTACAAAAACTACGTGTTTCGTGAAATCTCAGAAAACATATTTTCACCCAATCTTGATGATACTTGCATGTAATGATCAGTACACCAATCCCACTTGGCCCCCCAAATTTCATTCATCTAGGTTGAAGCATTTATTTGCAGTAACAGTTTGAATTTTTAGGTTTCACTCTGTTTTCTCCTATATCGATAGATGCAGTTGGAACTCTAAATAAAACACAGTTTTTTCTAGCTGCTTCTAACTTGACACAGTAAAGTAATTCTTACTGCTGTCTCTACGGTTTGTTTTCCCTTGAAGTAGCCCTAAGCAAGGACTGGGGAAAAACCCTTTCATGTGAAAGCCTTTGCAAATCTTAAAAAAACTATGAGTTTCCTGAAATATCAAAAAACATTTTTTCACCCAATCTTGATGATACTTGCGTGTAATGATCAGTACTGCAATCCCACTTGGCCCCCCAAATTTTGTACTTGTAGGTTGAAACGTTCGTTTGCAGTAACAGTTGGAATTTTTAGGTTTCACTGTGTTTTCTCCTATATTGATAGATGTAGTTGGAACTCTAAATCAAACATGGTTTCTCCTAGCTGCTTGAAACTTGACACAATAAAGTAGTTCTCAGTGCTATCTGTATGGATTGTTTCCCCTTGAAGTAGCCCTAAGCAGAGACTGGGGAAAACCCTTTCATTTGAAAGTTTTTGCAAAGCTTATAAAATACTAAGAGTTTCCTGAAATCTCAGCAAGTATTTTCTCACCCAAACTTGATGATACATGGTGGTAATGATCAGTACAGCAATCCCACTTGGCCCCCCAAATTTCGTTCATCTAGGTTGAAACGTTAGTTTGCAGTAACAGTTTGAATTTTTAGGTTTCACTCTGTTTTCTCCTATATTGATAGATGTATTTGGAACTCTAAATCAAACACGTTTTTTTTCCTAGCTGCTTGAAACTTGACTCAATAGAGTAGTTCTCAGTGCTATGTCTATGGTTTGTTGTCCCTTGAAGTATCCCTAAACAGGGAATGGGGAAAAACCCTTTCATTTGAAAGACTTTGCAAAGCTTATAATAAACTACGAGTTTCCTGAAATATCAGAAAACATTTTTTCAACCAATCTTGATGATACTTGCATGTAATGATCAGTACAGCAATCCCACTTGGCCCCCCAATATTCCTACTTCTAGGTTGAAACGTTCGTTTGCAGTAACAGTTGGAATTTTTAGGTTCCACTCTGTTTTCTCCTATATTGATAGATGTAGTTGGAACTCTAAATCAAACACGGTTTTTGCTAGCTACTTGAATCTTGACACAGTACAGTAATTATGACTGCTGTCTCTATGGTTTGTTTCCCCTTGAAGTAGCCCTAAGCAAGGACTGGGGGAAAACCCTTTCATTTGAAAGCCTTTGCAAAGCTTATAAAAAAACTACGAGTTTTCTAAATTGTCAGAAAACATTTTTTCATCCAATGCTGATGATACTTGGCGGTAATGATCAGTACACCAATCCTACTTGGAAGCCTAAGTTTTGTTCTTTTCCGTGAAAGCGTACATTTCCAGTAAAAGTTTGAATTTTTAGGTTTCCATATGTTTGCTCCTTTAGGGAGAGAAGCATTTGGAACTCTAAATCAAACAGAGTTTGTGGTAGCTGCTTAATACTTGACAAAGTAAATTGGTTCTCAGTGCACCCTCTATGGTTGGTTTCTTCTTGAAGGAGCCCTAAGCAGAGACTGGGAAAAACACTTTCATTTGAAAGCCTTTGGAAAGCTTACAAAAAAACACGAGTTTTCTGAAATATCAGAAAACTTTTTTTTCACCCAATCTTGATGATACTTGGTGGTAATGATCAGTACAGCAATCCCACTTGGCCCCCCAAATGTACTTCTGGGCTGAAACATTCGTTTGCAGTAACAGTTTGAATTTTTAGGTTTCACTCTGTTTTCTCCTATATTGATAGATATAGTTGGAACTGTAAATCAAACACGGTTTGTGCTAGCTGCTTGGAACTTGACACACTGAATTAGTTCTGAGTGCTGACTCTAGGCTTTGTTCTTCTTGAAGTAGCCCTAAGAAGAGACTGAAGAAAAACACTTTCATTTGAAAGTGTTTGCCACACTTTCACAAAACTACGAGTTTCCTGAAATCCCAGTAAATATTTTTTCACCGAATCTTGATGATACTTGATGGTAATTATCAGTCCCCCAATCCCACTTGGTCTCCAAATTTTGTTCTTCTAGGTTGAAGCGTTCGTTTGAGATACAGTTTATATTTTTAGGCTTCACTTTTTTCACCTTTAGGGAGGGAAGCGGTTGGAACTCTAAATAAAACATTGGTTGTGCTTGCTGCTTGCAACTTGACACACTAAATTAGTGCTCATTGCTATCTGTATGATTTGTTCAATCTTGAAGAAGCCCTAGCAGAGACTGGGAAAAAAAAAAAAAAAACTTTCATTTGAAGCATTGGCCAAGATTCCACTTATTACGAATCCTGACCCTTACCATAAAACTATCTCTAACCTTAACCCTAAACCTAACCCTCACACTTAACCTAAGACTAACCCTAACTGTAACCCTAACCCTAACCCTCACACTTACCCTAACCCTAACCCTAACACGAGGCTTAACCCTAAACCTAAACCTAACCCTAACACTAACTCTAATGCTAACACTAACACTAAACATGAACCTAAAAATAACCCTAACCTAACCCTCACCCTAATCCTAACCTTAACCCAAATACGGAACCTAAACCTAACTATAACTTTAACCCTAAAACTAAAAGTAACCCTAATAATAACCCTAACCCTAACCCTAATCCTAAAACTAATCTTAGACCTAACCCTAACCCTACCAAGAACCTTAACCCTAACACTAACCCTAACCTAACCCTAACCTAACCCTAACCCTAACCCTAAAATAATCCTATCCCTAACCCTAACCCAAATGCTAACACTAACCATAACCATAACCTTTACCATAAAACTAACCGTAACCCTAACACAAACCCTAACCCTAATCCTAAAACTATCCTAAACCTATCCGAAAACCTAACACTAACCCTAACACTAGAACTAATCCAAACACTAACCCTAAACCTAACCCTAACCCTAACACTAATCCTAACATTAAACCTCACCTTAATCCTAAAACTATCCCTAATTCTAAATCTGAACCTATCACTTATCCTAACGCTAACCCTAACCCTCACCCTAACTCTAACCCTCAACCTAAACCTTAGAGTAACCCTAACCTACAACTAACACTAAACCTAACCCTAACACGAAACCTAATGTATCACTAACCCTAAACCTATCCCTAATCCTAATCCTAACTTTAACCATAATCATAATCATAATTATAACCCTAAATGTAACCCTAACAGAAAACCTAACCCTAAACATAACCATAACACTAACCCTAACCCTAACACTAAAACTAACACAAATTGTAACCGTAATCCTAATCCAAACCCTAACCCTATCCCTATCCCTAACCCTAACAATAACCATAACCCTAAACCTAACCCTAACACTAACACTACACTAACCCTAACCTTAACCATAAAACTAACCCTAGCACTAACTCTAACCCTAAACCTAACACTAACCCTAAGCCTCACCCTAACCCTAACCCTAGCTTTAATTTAACCCTAACACTAATATTAACACAAAATGTACCCGTAACCCTAATCCACAACCTAACACTTACACTAACACTAAACCTAACCCTAACACTAAGCATAACCCTAAACCTACACCTAAAACTAACCGTAACCCTAAACCTAACCTTAAAAATAACTCTAACCCTAACCCTAACACTAACCCTAAGCCTCACCCTAACCCTAACCCTAACGCTTACATAAACCTAAAACTAAACCCCAAACTAACCCTAACACTAACCATAAACCAAATTTTAACACTAACTCTTACCCCAATGCTAACCTTATCACTAACCCTAACCCTAAATCTAACTCTAAATTTAACACTAACATTAACCCTAATCGTAACCCTAACCCTAACCCTAACCCTAAATGTACTGCTAAAACTAACCCTAACATTAAACCTAAGCCTCACTATAAACCTAATCCTAACTGTAACCCTAACCCTGACACTAAACCTAATGCTAAACCTAAACCCACAACTAATGCTAACCCTAATCCTAAAGCTAACCCTAATTCTAACTGTAACACTAACCCTAAACCTAAAACTTACCTAAACATAACCCTGTCTGTAACTGTAACCATAACAATAACCCTAAACCAAAACCTAACCCTAAACCTCACACTAACCCTAACCTTAACCCTAACCCTAACCTAACTCTAACTCTAAACCTAAGCCTTATTGTAACCAAAACTATAACATTAACCATAAATCCAACACAAACCCTAACCCTAAACCTAACACTAACCCTAACACTAACCCTAACATTTTACCATAACAGTAACCTAACACTAAACATAACCCTAACCCTATCACTAATTCTAAAACTAACCCTAACCTGAACCCTAACCCTATCTCTAAACAAAAAACTAACCTTTACCCTAACCCTAACATTAACCAAACCCTAAACATACTGTAACACTAATTCTAGCCCTAAACCTAACCCTAAAAGTTACCCTAAACATATCCCTAACCCTAACACTATCCCTAACTTTAACTCTTACACTAACACTAAAACATACACTAAACCTAACCCTAAACTTAACCCTCACACTAACCCTAAACCTAACAAAAACCCTAACCCTAACCCTAATGCTAAAACTTACCCTAACTCTAACACTAACCCTATGCTACCCAGATCCCTAAAACTAAACTTAAACCTAATCCTAAGCTTCATCCTAACTCTAATCTTAACCATAATTGTAACACTAATGCTATCACTAACCCAAAAGAAACCCTAAACCTTACCATTACCCCAACACAAAACACATCCCTGAACCTAACTCTAACACTAACACTAATCCTAATCCTAACCCTAACCCTAACCCTAACTTTAAACCTAACCCTAACCTAAACCTAATCCTAACCCTAAAATTAACCCTAACCCTAAACCTAAACCTAACCCTAACCCTAACCCTAAACCTAACCCTCGCACTAACTCTAAACCTAAACGTAATACTAACCCTACTTATAACACTAACACTCACTCTAAACCAATGTATAATCCTAACCCAAAAACTAATGCTAACATAAACACTAACCCTAACCCTAACACTAATTCTAACCCTAACCCTAAACCTAAACCTAAAACTAACACTAACCCTAAACCTAAAACTAACACAAACCCTAATCCTTACCCTAACCCTAACCAAACCCTTACCCTAACCCTACCACTTACCTTAACCCTAACCCTAACCCAAAACTACCCTAACTCTATACCTAAACCCAAACCTAATCCAAACCGTAACTGTAACTCTAAACATAACCCTAATGGTAACCCTAACACAAACCCTAACCCTAAGTCTAAAACTAATCCTAACCCTAAACCTAACACTATTCTAACACTAACCATACACCTAGCCCTAACCCTATCACTGACCCTAACCTTTATCCTAACCCTAACACTAACCTTAACCCTAACCCTACCACAAACCCTAAACATAACACTTATCCTACTCATAACCCTAACCCTAACCATAACCCCAACCCTATCCCTATCACTAATAGTAACCCTAACGCTACACTTAAAACTAACCCTAACCCAAACATGAAACCTAATCCTAACCCAAATACTAACACTAACCCTAACCCTAGCCCTAACCCAAACACTAACCCTAACATTAATCCTAACCTAAAAATAATACTATCCCTAACCCTAATGTAACACTAACCCAATCCCTATCCCTAATCCTAAACCTAAATTTAACCATAACTGTAACCATAACCATAACCCAAACAATAACCCTAATACAAAACATAACCTTAACCCTAACACTAAATATAACCAAAATTCTAACCCTAACCTAACCCTAAAACTAAGACTAACACAAATTGTAACCATAACCCTAATCCAAACCCTAATTTTAACCTAACCCTAACCCTAATACTAACCATAACCCTAAATCTAACCCTAACACTAACCCTAAGCCTTACCGTAACCCTAACTCTAACCCTAACACTAACCCTAACACGAATTCTAAAGCTAACCTAAACCTAACACTAACCCTAATCCTAATCCAAACCTTAACCATAAACCTAAACCTAATGTATCCCTAACCCTAACCCTTACACAAACACTAACCCAAACCATAACCCTAAGCCTTATCTAACCCTAACCCTAAACCTAACACTAAATCTAACATTAACCCTAACCCAAATGTTAACAGTAACTCTTACCCCAACGCTAACCCTATCAGTAACCCTAAACATAAACCTAACTCTAAACCTAATACTAACATGAACACTAAATATTAACCTAACCCTAACCGTAATCCTAACTGTAACCCTAATCCTAACCCTAACACTAACCCTAAACCTCAGTATACTGTAATCCTAACCATAACAATAAACCTAACCCTAACACTAAACCTAATGCTAAACATAAACCCAAGACTAACCCTAACTCTAACCCTAAAGCTAACCCTAATCCTAACGTAACCTAATCCTAATTGTAAACCTTACCTATACATAACCATATCCCTAACTGTAACCGTAGCAATAACCCTAACCCTAAATTTAACCCAAACCCTAACCCTGACCCTAACCCTCACACTAACCATAACCCTAACATAACACTAACACTAACCTAAACCCTAATATTAAACCTAAACCTAATTATAATCGTAACCCAAATTCTAATGCTAACCCTAACCCTAGCCCTAACAATAACATGAACCCCAATCCTAAACATAAACCTAATACTAACACTAATTCTAACCCTTACACTAACACGAACCCTCACCCTATTTCTAAACTTAACCTAAACCTAACCTAAACCCAACCCTAACTCTAACCCTAACACCAAACCTAAATCAAACCCTAACCCTAACCTTAATACTAAAACTAACCCTAACCATAAAACTAACATAACACTAACAATAACCCTAACCCTAACTCTAACCCTCACCCTAACCCTAAACCTAACATTAACCCTAATACTAACCCTAACACGATCCCAAACCCTAACCATTACGCAAACCTAACTCTAACTCTAAATTTCACCGTAACCCTAACCTTAACACTAACACTAACACAAAACCTAAACCAAACACTAACCTTGTCCTAACCGTATCACTAACCCTAAGTGTAAACCTAACTCTAAACCTGACATTAATGTTAACCCTAAACCCAAACCTAACCCTAAACCTAATCCTAAACCTTAACCTAACTCTAACCAAAACCCTAACCCCAACCCTAACCCTAACCCTAAAGCTAACCCTAATCCTAAGGTTAATCCTAAACCTCACCCTAACCCTAAACCTCTACCAAACATGAACCCTAACCCTAACCCTAATGTAACACTAACCTTAAACCTAATTCTAATTCTAACCCTAACCCTAAACATAACACGAACTCTAACCTTGGCCCTAACTCTAACCCTAACACTAACCCTAACCTAAACCCAAACCCTAACCCTAACCCTACCATAACACTAATTCTAACACTAATCCTAAACCTAACCCTAACTCTAACACTAAACCTAATGCTAACCCTAAACCTAATTGAAACCCTATACCTAACCCTAACTGTAACCCTAAACCTAACCCTAACCCTCACCCTAACACTAACCCTAAAATTCACACTAACCCTAACCCTAAACCTATAACTAACCCTAACCCTAACAATAGACCTAAACCTAAGTATAACCCTATCCCAAACACTAACGCTAACCCTAAACCTACGACTAAACCTAACACTAACCCTAGATTTAACCCTAGCCCTAATCCTAAACCTAATATGAACGCTAACCCTAACACAAACCCTAACCCTAACCCTAATTTAACCCTAACACTAACCCTAACACAAACCCTAATCCTAAACCTAATCCTAACACTAACCCTAACCCTAACCCTAACCTAACTCTAACCCTAATCCTAACCCTTATCGTAATCCAAACTATAACACTAACCATAACAGTAATACTAAACCTATTCCTAAAATAACCATACCCTAATCCTAATCCTAACGGTAAGAAAAACCTTAACCCTAAATCTAACAATAACGCTAACCCTAAAACTATCCCTAACCCTAACACAAAACCTAACCCTAAACTTAACCCAAACACTAACAATAAGCCTAACCCTAACCAAAAACCTAATCCAAACACAAACCTAAACCTAACCCTAAATCTAACACTAACTCTAACCCTAACCCTAACCCTGCCATAACACTACACCTAACCCTAATTATAAAACTATCCATAAACCTAACTCTAACACTAACCCAAACACTAATCCTAACCCTAATTCTAATCCTAACTCTAACACTAACCTAACTCTAACCCTGATCCTAACTTTTATTGTAACCCAAAGAATAACACTAACCATAACCGCAACACAAACCCTAACCCTAAACCTAACACTAACCCTAACACTAACCCTAACTCTAAGCCTAACCCTAACCCTAACACTAAAACTAACACTAATTGTAAACATAACCCTAACACTAACAATAACCCTAACCCTAACCCTAAACCTAACCCAAACACAAATCATAAACCTAACCCTAACCCTAACACTAAATCTAACCCTAACCCTAACCCTACCCTAACACTAAACCTAAGCCTCACCTTAACCCTAACCCTAACCCTAACCCTAATTCTAACACTATCTCTAAACCTAACTCTAATATTAAGCCAAACACTAATCCTAACCCTATACATAACCCTAAACTTAACACTAACCCTAACCATAAACCTAACCCTAAACCTAACACTAACACTAACCCTAACCATAACCCTAACACTAACCCTAACCCTAACCCTAGAACTCACACTAAACTTAACCCTTACACTAAATCTAACCTAACCCTAATCCTAACACTAACCCTAAAATAACCATAATCCTAACACTAAACCTATTCTTAAACCTAACCCTAACCCTAACATTAAACATAACACTAACCCTAAATCTAACCCTAACCCTAAGCCTAAAGTAACCCTAACTCTAAACCTAATGTAACCCTATCACGAACCCTATCCCAAAACATAATCCTAACCCTAACAGTAACCCTAACCATTTCTTAACTTTTACATAAGCCACTGCCCTAACCTATCACAAAACCTAGCCTTAATCCAACCCTACCTTAGCTTTAATCCTAAAGATAACCCTAACAATAACCCTAGCCCTAACCATAATCCTAAGCCTAAGCCTAGACCAAATCCTAACCATAATCCTAGCCCTAACCCTATCTCTAACCCTAATCATTACCATAAGATAACTATAATCCTTAAGATAACCCTAGGCAGAACATTAATACTAGCACTAGCCTTAACCCTCTCCATTAACCTATACATAACCTGAACCCTAAACCTAACTGTGTCATTAACCAATCTCTAAACATAAGACTAATTTGAGCCCTAAACCTAAACCTTAACCTAACCCAAATCCTAAACTTGACTCTGACTCTAATAATACCCATAGCTCTAAACCTGACCCTAATAAGAAACCTAACATTTACAATAGACCTAGCTATAAACCTAATGCTGAAAGTATCCTTAACCATACCCTAGACCTGGAATTAGCCCTAGCTCTAATCCTAGCCCTAACCCTAATATAAAACTTAGTCCACATCCTAGCCATGAACCTCACCTTAATCATAACCCTAACCCTAATGTTAACATTAACCTTAATCCTAATTCTCACCCTAGTCCTAAAATTAGCTATATTCCCATCCCTTAACCTAAACCTAACCCTAAACCTACACCTAACACTAACCCTAGCCCTAACCGTAGGCCTAACCCTAACACTAACCCTAGCCCTAATCCAAGCCATAATTGAGCCCTATCCTTAACCCTAATCCTAGGCCTAAAACTAACTCTAACTCTCACACTAGCCCTATACCTAGTTCTAACCCTATCCCTTAGCATCATAATACACCTATCCCTAAACATAGGACTACCCTAGCCCTATACTTAGCCCTATCTCTAAACCTAGATCTAAACCTAACTCTAAATATAACCATAGCCCTAAGACTAAATCTAACCATAACTCTACTCTTATCCCTAATCCTAAAACAAAGCCTAAATCTCACACTTACACTAGCCCTAACTCTAAGACTAATCTTAAAACTAGCCTAGCCCTACCCCTAGCCCTAAAACAAAAC
The DNA here is from genome assembly GCF_021218885.2 of Marmota monax. Classification (NCBI taxonomy): domain Eukaryota; kingdom Metazoa; phylum Chordata; class Mammalia; order Rodentia; family Sciuridae; genus Marmota; species Marmota monax. Next base: position 24,636 of record NW_026691965.1, read on the forward strand.
CGAGTCATAGCCCTAACCTTAACCCTTAACCTAAACCAAACCCTAACCCTATGCCTTGCCCTAACCCTATCCCTAATTATAGTCTAATCCTAACCCAAACTAACCATGACCCTGACTCTAACCCTAACACTAACCCTGGCTCTAAACATCATCATCACTGCAAACCTAACCTTAACATTAGACCTAGACCTAACTCTAACCCTATAACAAGCTGTAATCATAAACCTGCATCATACATTAGCAGTAGCCTTAACCCTAGCCCTAAACTAACCCAAAACCTAGCCTTAATCCGGGATAGGGTTTTGGTTAAAATTAGCATTAAGGTTAGGTTTTGGGTACAGGTTAGTGTTAGGTTTAGTGTTAGAGTTTGTGTTAGGATTATGGTTAGTGTTAGGTTTAGGGTTACACATTTGATGAGGGTTAGGTTTAGGGTTAGGTTTATGTTTAGGGTTAGTGTTAATGTTAGGGTTAGGGTTAGGGTTAGTGTTACGATATATGTTAGAATTAGGGTTAGAATTAGGGTTAGGGTAAATGTTAGTGTTAGGTTTAGGGTTAGGTTTAGGTGAGTTTTAGTGTTAAATGTAGGATTAGGGTTATTTTAGAGTTAGTGGTAGTGTTAGGGTTAGTGATTTTATTAGGTTTAGGCTTGGGGTTAGGGTTTGTGTTAGGGTTAGGGTTAGGGTTACGATTAGAGTTAGGGTTAGGGTTGGGGTTAGTGTAAGTTTCAAGATTAGGGTTAGTGTTAGGGTAAGTGTTAGTGTTAGGGTTAGATATGAGGTTAGAATTAGTGTTAGGGTTAGTGTTAGGGATAGGATTAGTGTAAGGATTATGCTTAGGTTTAGGATTACGATTAAAGTTAGGGATAGGGTTAGGGTTTGTGCTAGAGTTAATGTTAGGGTTATTAGAATTAGTGTTAGGTTTAGGGTTAGGGTTAGGTTTAGTGTTAGTTTAAGGTTAAGGGTTAGGTTATGGTTAGTGTTAGGGATTGTGTTAGGGTTAGGGTTTGGGTTAGGGTATGTGTTGAGGTAAGTGTTAGGGATAGGATTTGTGTAAGGGTTAGGTTTAGGGTTATGGTTGGGTTATGATTTGAGTGAGAGTTAGGTTTAGGGTTAGGGTTAGTGTTACGGATAAGGGTAGGGTTAGGGTTAGTGTTAGGGTTAAAATTAGGATTAGGGTTAGTGTTCGTGATAGGGTTAGGGTTAGGCTTAGGTTTAGTATTAAATTTAGGGTTTGTGTTAGGTTCAGGGTTAGGTTTAGAGTTAGGGTTAGTGATAGGCTTAGGGTTAGGTTTAGGGTTAGTATTAGGTAAGTGTTAGGATTATTGTTAGGGTACTTGCTAAGGCTAGGTTCAGGGTTAGTTTTAGAATTAGGGTGAGGATCAGGGTTAGGGATCAGATTGTTTTTAAGGTTAGTTTAAAAGTTAAGATTAGGGTTAGGGTTGGGGTTAGTGTTAGGGTCAGTGTTAGGGTTTGGGTTATGGTTTGTGGTAGGTTCAGGGTTAGGGTTAAGGTTTTTGTTAGGGTTAGAATTAGGGTTAGGTTTCGATTAGTGTAATAGTTAAGGTTAGGGTTAGGGATAGAGTTCGTGTTAGGTTTTGGGTTAGGGTATTCGATTGGGATTAGTGTTACTGATAGAGTTAGGGTTAGGGTTAGTGTTACAGTTAGGGTTAGGGTTAGGGTTAGAATTACTGTTAGGTTTAGATTTAGGGTTAGGGTTAGAATTACTGTTAGGATTAGGGTTAGGGTTAAGGTTAGTGTCAGAGTAAGGGTTAGGGTTAGTGTTAGGGTTTGGGTTAGGGTTAGAGTAAGTTTTAGGCTTAGGTTTAGTGTTAGTGTTTGGGTTAGGGCTAGGTTTCCAATTAGAGTTAGTGTTAGTGTCAGAGTTAGGTTTAGGTTTAGGATTACAGATAATGTTAGTGTTATTGTTAGGGTTAGGGTTATGGTTTTTGTTAGTTTGAGGGTTAGGGTTAAGGTATGGGTTAGATTAGAGTTAAGGCTACTGTTGGATTAGGGTTCGAGTTAGCATTAGGGTTAGGTTTAGGTTTAGTGTTACAGTTAAGAGTAGGGTTAGTGTTAGGGTTAGGGTTAGGGTTAGTGTTAGTTTTAGGGGTAGAGTTAGTTTTAAAATTAGAGTTAGTGTTAAGTTTAGGGTTAGGGTTAGTGATAGGGTTAGGATTATGTTTAGGGTTACCGTTAGGATTATGTGTAGGCTTAGTGTTTGGGCTAGTGTTAAAATTAGGGTTAGGATTAGGTAATGGTTAGGGTTAGGGTTAGGTTAGGGTTAGTATTATGGTTTGAGTTAGGGTTTGTGTTATGGTTATGGTTAGGATTAGGGACAGCATTGAGGTTATGGTTACGGTTATGGTAGAATTAGGGTTAGGGCTTGTTTTAGGTTTAGGGTTAGCATTAGTGTAAGTGTTAGGGTTAGGGTTAGTGTTAAGGTTATGTTTAGGATTAGGGTTAGTATTAGTGTTTGGTTGAGGGTTAGATTTAGGATTAGTGTTAGTGTTAGTGTTAGGGTTAGGGTTAGTATTATGGTTATTCTTTGGTTTAGGTTAGGGTTAGGGTTATGGTTAGGTTAAGATTAGGGTTAGGTGTAGGGTTAGGTTTAGGGTTTGTGTTAGGGTTAGGTTATGATTAGGGTTAGATTTGGGTTCATATTAGGGTAGGGTAAGTGTTAGTGTTAGGTTTATGATTAGGGTTAGGTTTAGAATTAGGGTTATAGTTAAATTTAGGGTTAGGGTTAGTTATAGGGTTAGGGTTAAGGTTAGGGTTAGAGTTAGGGTTAGGTTTCAGTTTAGGGTTAGGTATAGTGTTAGCATTATGTTTAGGGTTAGGTTTATGGTTAAGCTTAGGGTTAGGTTTAGGGTTAGGGTAGGTTTAAGGGTTTGGGTTATAGTTTGTGTTAGGATTCGGGTTAGGGGTAGAGTTAGGGTTAGTATTAGGGATAGGGTTTGTTTAGTGTTAGGGTTAGTGTTAGTGTTAGTGTTTGGGTTAAGGTTAGGATTAGGGTTAGGGTTAGGGTTAGTGTAAATTTAGGGTTAGGTTAGGATTAGGGATATGGTTAAGTTTATGGTTTATGTTACAGTTAGTATTAGGTTTAGGATTAGGGTTTGGGTTGCTGTTAGGATTAGGGTTAGAGTTAGTGTTAGGGATCGTGTTAGGGTTAGGGTTAGGGTTAGTGTTAGGATTAGGTTCAGCATTAGGATAAAGTTTAGGTTTAGGTTTAGGTTTATAATTAGAGTTAGGGTTAGTGTTAGGGTTAGGGTTATAGTGAGTGTTAGGTTTAGGGTTAGGGTTAGGTTTAGGATTATTGTTAAGTTACGATTAGGGTATGGGATAGGGTTAGTGTTAGGGTTGGGGTTAGTTTTGTGTTTAGGGTTTGTGTTAAGGATAGGGTTAGGGTTAGATTTAGGTTAGTGTTAGGGTTTGGTTTAGAGTTCATATTAGGGTTAGGGTTAGGGGTAGTGTTAGGTTTAGGTTTAGGATTAGTGTTAGGGTTAGTGTTAGGGTTACAGTTAGGGTTAGCATTAGTGTTTGGTTTAGGGTTATAATTAGGTTTAGGGTTAGAGTTCGGGTTAGGATTAGGGTTAATGTCAGGTTTGAAGTTAGGTTTAGTTTTAATGTAAGGGTTAGGGAGAGGAAAAGGATTTGATTTAGTATTAGGGTTAGGGTTAGGTTTTGGTTTAGGTTTCGAGCTAGGGTTAGGGTTGATGTTATTGTTAGGATTAGGGTTACTGCTAGGGTTATGTAAGGGTTAAGGTTAGGGTTGGGATTAGTGTTATGGATAAAATTAGCATTAGGCTTAGGTTTAGGATATGGTTAGTGTTAGGTTTCGGATTAGGGTTAGGGTTAGTGGTAGGGATAGGTTTATGGTTAGGTTTAGGGTTAGGATTAGGTTTAGGGAAAGGGTTAGGGTTATGGTTAGGGTTAGAGTTAGAGTTCTTATTATAGTTAGGGTTTGGGTTAGTGGAAGGTTTAGGATTTGGGTTAGGGTTACAATTAGTTTTAGGGTTAGAGTTACTGTTTGGGTTAGGTTTAGTTTTAGGGTAATGCTTAGAGTTAAATTTAGGTTTAGGATTAGGTTTAATGTTAGTTTATTGTTAGGGTTAGGGAAAGTTTAGGGTTAGGGTTATGGTTAGGGTTAGGGTTGTGTTATGTTAGGGTTAGTTTAGGGTTAAGGTTAGCGTTAGGTTTAATGTGAGGGTTAGGGTTAGGTTTAGTGTTAGTGCTGGGTTATGGTTTATATAAGGTTTAGGGTTAGGGTTATGATTAGAGTTAGTGTTACTGTTAAGATTAGGGTTTTGGTGAGTGTTAGGTTTAGTGTTAGAGTTATGGTTAAGGTTAGTGTTAGGTTTAGGGTTAGTGTAATTGTTAGGGTGAGGGTTATGATTAGGGTTAGGGTTAGGTTAAGAGTTAGAGTTAAATTAGGGTTATGTTTAAGTTAGGGATAGATAGTGTTAGGGTTAGGGTTAGGGTTGGGGTAAGAGTTTGTGTTAGGTTAATGTTAGGGTTATATTTAAATAGGGTTAGGTTTAGGGTTTGTGTTAGTGTTAGGGTTAGGGTTAGCGTTAGGGTTAGGTATAGGTTAAAGGTTATTGTTAGGGCTAGTGTTAGGTATATTATTAGTGTTAAGGTTAAGATTAGGCTTCGTGTTATGATTAGGGTTAGGGTTAGTATTAGGTTTAGGGTTAGGCATACTGTTAGTGTTAGAGTTAGGGTTAGGGTTAGGAATAGTGTTAAGGTTAGGAATAGTTTAGAGATAGTGTTAGGGTTAGGTTAAGGTTAGGGTTAGTGTTTCATTTAGGTTTAGGTTAAGGGTTAGGGTTAGTGATAGAGGGTTAGGGTTAGTGTTAGGGTTAGTGTTAGGGTTAGGGTTAGGTTTATGTTTAGTTTTAGGGTTAGTTTAGGATTATTGTTAGGGTTAGGGTTAGGTTTAGGTTTAGTGTTAGGTATAGGATTAGGGTTAGTGTTAGGATTAGTGTTAGGGTTCATGTTAGGTTTAGGATTAGGCTTTGTGTCAGGGTTACATTTATGGTTAGACTTAGGCTTAGTGTTACTGTTACAGTTAGGGTTAGGGTTAAGTTTAGGATTAATGTTTGGGTAAGGTTTAGAGTTAGGTTTAGGGTTAGTGCTAGGGTTAAATTAGGTGTAGTGTTAGGGTTAAGTTTAGGTTTATTGTTAGGGTTAGGGTGAGTTTTAACATTAGGGTTACGGTTATGGTTACAGGTAGCGTTACGGTTATTGTAAGGGTTAGGGTTTGGGATAGGTTTAGGGTTAGGATTAGTGTTAGGTAAGTGTTAAAGTTATGGTTAGGGTTAGTATTCAGGTAGGTTTAATATTAAGGTTATGTTTAGTGTTAGAAATAGGGTTAGGGTTACGTTAGGGTTAGGGTTCATGTGAGGGTTAAGGTTAGGGATAATGTTAGGTTTAAGTTAGGGTTAGGGTTAGGGTTAGAGTTACTGTTAGATTTAGGATTAGGATGGGGTTTGGGTTAAGGTAAGGGTTATTGTTAGCTTTAGGGTTAATGTTAGGCTTAGGTAAGGGTTAAAGTTGAGGTTAGGGTTAGGGTTTTGTTTGGGATTAGGGTTAGAGTTAGGGATAATTTTAGGTTTAGGGTTAGGGTTAGGGTTAGTGATAGGTTTAGTTCAGGTTTAGGGTTAGTGTTAGGATTAGGGTTAGGGTTAGGGTTAATATTAGGGTTTGGATTAGGTTTAGGTTTAGGGTTAGTGTTAGTGTTAGGGTTACGGTTATGGTTAGGGTTACATTAGGGTTAGGGTTAGGATGAGGGTTAGTTTTAGTGTTAGGATTACGGTTAGGGTTAGGATTGGAGTTATTGTTTGGGTTAGGGTTAGAGTTAGTGTTACATTTAGGGTTAGTGTTTGGGTTACGGTTTTGGTTCATCTTACGGTTAGGGTTAGTGTTAGTTTTAGGGTTAGGGTTAGTGTTAGGGTTAGTTTTAATGTTAGGTTTAGTGTTATGGTTATGGTAAGTGTTAGGGTTAATGTTAGGGTTAGTGTTAGGTTCAGGAAAGGGTTTTGGGTAAGTGTTAGTGTTAGGGTTACATTAGGGTTAATGTTATGGTAAGGGTTAGGATTTGGGTTATGTTAAGTGTCAGGGTTAGTTTAAGAGTTAGGTTTAGTGTTAGGTTTAGGGTTAGATTTAGAGTTAGGTTTAGGGTTAGGGTTAGTGTTAGGGTAAGGTTTAGGATTAAGTTTAGGGTAAGTGTTAGGTTAGTTTAAGGGTTAGGTTTAGGGTTAAGGTTAGGGTTAGTTTTAAAGTAAGTGTTAGGTTTAGAATTAGGGTTAGGTGTTGTGTTAGGGTTTGGTTTAGGTTTAGGGTTAGTTTATGGATAGAATTAGGGTTAGAATTAGGGTTAGGTTAGGGTTAGGGTAAGTGTTAGGTTTACAGTTAGGGTTACTGTTAGTGTTAGGTTTAGGTTGCTGTTAGGGTTTGGGTTAGGTTTAGGTTTACAGTTAGGGTTGGGTTCAGTTTAGGTTTAGTGTTCGGGTTAGTATTAGGGTTAAGTTTAGGGTTAGGGTTAGGGTTAACCTTAGGTTTAGTGTTAGTGTTAGGGTTAGTGTTAAGGTTAGGGTTAGGGTTAGTGTTAGGGTTCGGTTATGGTTAGGGTTAGGGTTAGTGTTAGGGTTAGCTTTATGATTAGGTTTAAGGTTACAGTAAGTGTTTGGTTAGGTTTAGATGTAGAATTAGGGTTAGGGTTAAGGTTAGTGTCAGTATTAGGTTTGTATTAGGGTTAGAGTTATGGTTATTGTTCGGGTTAGGGTTAGGGTTGGGTTAGGGTTAGTGTTAGGGTAGGGTTAGGGTATGTTTTAGGGTTAGTGTTAGGGTTAGGATTGAATTTGCGATTAATGTTAGGGTTAGGGTTAGGGTTAGCAATAGTGTAAGGGTTAGGGATAGGTTTACGTTTACTGTAGGGTTAGTGTTAGGGTGAGGGTTAGTGTTCTGTGTAGGGTTAGGTTTAGGGATAGGATTAGTGTTAGAGTTAGCCTTAGGATTAAGTTTAGATTTATTTTTAGGGTTAACATTATGATTATGTTTAGGGTTGGTTTTAGTGATAGTGTTAGGATTAGGTATAGTGTTAGGATTAGGGTTATGGTTAGGTTTAGGTTCAATATTAGGGGTAGTGTTATGGTTAGGGTTAGTGTTAGTGTTCAAGTTAGGGTAAGATTTATGGTTTGGTTAAAATTAGGGTTAGGTGTAGTGTTAGGTTTAGGTTTAGGTTTAGGGTTATGGTTAGAGTTAGTGTTAGGGTTTGTGTTAAGGTTAGTGTTAGGGTTAGGATTAGTGTTAGGGTTTGTGTTAGGGTTAGGGTTATTTTTGGGTGTAGAGTTACAGTTAGGATTAGGGTTAGGTTTAGGGTTAGTGTTTGGTTACAGTTAGGGTTAGTGTTGTGGTTAGGATTAGGGTTAGGTTTAGCGTTAGTGTTTGGGTTAAAGTTTGTATTAGGATTAGGTTTAGGGTTAGTGTTCGTTTTAGGATTACCTTTAGGATTAGAGTTAATGTTAGGATTAGTGTTAGGGTTTGTGTTAGGGTTAGTGTTAGGGTTAGTGTTACGGTTAGGGTTAGAGTTAGTGTTAGGTTTTCTGCTAGCATTAGAGTGAGGGTTAGTGTTAGTGTTAGGGTTAATGTTAGGTTTAGGGTTGGTGTTAGGGTTAGGGTTAGTGTTAGGGTTAGGGTTAAGATTCGTCATAGTGTTAGGGTTAGAGTTAGAGTTAGGATCCATGGTAGGGTTAAGATTAGGGTTAGTGTTAGCGTTAGGGTTAGGGCTAGGTTTAGGCAGAGTGTTAGGTTTAGAAATATGTTTAGGGTTAGTTTTAGAGTTAATGTTAGATTTAGGATTAGTGTTATGGATATTGTTATTGTTAGGATTAGGGTTAGTGTTAGGGTTTGGGTTAGGTTTAGTGTTACAGTACGGGTTAGGGTTAATGTTAGTGTTAGCGTTAAGGTGAGGGTTTGAGTTAGGGTTAGGGTTTGAATTAGGGTTAGGTCTAGTGTGCGGTTAGGATTAGGTTTTGAGTTAGGTTTAGTGTTAGTGTTAAACTTTATGTTAGAGTTAGTGTTAGGGGTAGTGTTAGGATTAGGTTTATGGTTATGGTTAGTGCTAGGGTTAGGGTTAGGGTTATGTCTACGGTTAGGGTAAGTGTTAGCGTTATGGTTCATGTTAGGGTTAGGTTTAGTGTGAGTGTTAGGGTTAGCATTAGATTAGGGTTGGTGTTAGTGTTTGGGTTTGGGTTAGGGTTAGGGTTAAGGATAGTGTTATGATTAGTGATAGGTTTAGAGTTAGTGTTAGAGTTATGGTTATTGTTATGTTTAGGGTTAGAGTTAGGTTTAGGGTTATGTTTAGTGTAAGCCTAAGGGTTAGGGTTAGGGTTAGGGTTAGAATTAGTGTTGGGGTTAGGGTTAAGATTTGTGTTAGCTTTAAAATTAGGGTTGGATTTAGAGTTAGGGTTAGTGATAGGTTTAGTGTTAGAGTTAGGGTTAGGGTTTTTTTTGGGTTATGGTTAGGATTTAAGTTAGAGTTAGGGTTAAAATTATTGTTTGGGTTACTGATAGGATTAGGGTTAGATTTAGGGTTTTGGTTTAGGGTTAGGTTTAGTGTTAGAGTTAGGGTTAGGGTTAAGTTAGTGTTAGTGTTTACTTTAGAATTAGTATTAGGGTTAGTTTTAGGGTTAGGGTTATGGTTACGGTTTGTGTTTGTGTTAGGGTTAGGGTTAGGTTTAGGATTAGCAATAGGTTTAGTGTTAGGTTTAGGTTTATGTTAGGGTTAGGGTTATGACTATGGTTAGTTTTAGGTTTAGATTTAGGGTTACCATAATGGTTAGAGTTAGTGTTAGGGTTAAGTTTAGAATTTGATTTAGGTTTAGGGTTAGTGTTAGGGTTAGGGTTAGGGTTAGACTTAGGTTTATGGTTAGGTTAGGGTTAGGGTTAGGGTAAGGGTTTGTGTTAGGGTTAGATTTAGGTTTAGTTTAGGGTTAGTGTTAGGGTTTGTGCTATGTTTAGGGTTTAGTTTAGATTTAGGGTTAGGGTTAGAATTAAGGTTAGGGTTAGTGTTAGGGTTTTATTAGGGTTAGGTTTAGGGTTAGGTTTATTTTCACGTTCAGGGTTAGGTTTAGGTTTAGGTTAAGTGTTAGGGTTAGCATTAGGGTTATGTGTAGGATTAGATTAGGGTTAGGGTAAGGGTTGTTGTTAGTGTTTGGTTTAGGGTTATGGATAGGGTTAGTTTAGTGTTATGGTTATTGTTAGGATTAGGGATAGTGTTTGGTTAGCGTTAGGGTTAGGGTAAGTTTTAGGCTTAGGGATAGGGTTAGAGTTAGGTTTAGTATTAGGTTTTATTTTAGGATTAAAGTTAGTGTTAGGTTTAGCATTTAAGTTAAGTTTAGGTTTAGGGTTAGTTTTAGGGTTCTCTTAGGTTTAGGGTTAGTGTTAGGGTTAGGGTTACAGTTAGGATTAATGCGAGTGTTAGGTTTAGTGTTAGGGTTAGGGTTAGGATTATGGTGAGGGTTAGGGTTAGTGGTCGGCTTATGGTTAGTGTATGTTAGGGTTAGGGTTAGGGTTAGTGTTAGTGTTGGGGTTACGATTAGGATTAGGATTAGGTTTAAGGTAAGTGTTAGTGTTAGGTTTGCATTAGGGTTACTGTTCAGGTTAACATTAGAATTAGGGTTAGGATTAGCGTTAGGGTTAGAGTTAGCGTTAGTGTTAGGGTTTGAATTATGGTTCATCTTAGGGTTAGGGTTAGGATTAGGTTTAGTGTTAGTGTTAGTGTTAGGATTACATTTCATCTTAGGATTAGGGTTAGGGTTAGGGTTAGTGTTAGATTTAGGAATAGGGTAAGTGTAAGTGTTAGTGTTAGAGTTAGGGATAATGTTAGGTTTAGGGATATTTTTAAGTTTAGTGTTAGGATTAAGATTAGGGTTAGGGTTGGTGTTAATGTTAGGTTTAGGGTTAGTGTTAGGGTTAGGGTTAGGGCTAGGCATATAGTTAGGTTTAGGGTTAGGGTTATGGTTAAGGTTAAGTTTAGCATTAGGGTTAGTGTAAGGGTAAAGTTTAGTGTTAAGGTTAGGGTTAATTTAAGAAATAGGGTTAGTGTTAGTGTAATGGTAAAGGTTAGGCTTAAGTTTAAGGTTAGTTTAAGAGTTAGGGTTAGTAAGATTTAGGTTTAGGGTCAGTGTTAAGATTAGTGTTAGATTTAGGGTTAGGATTTGTGTTAGGTTTAGGGTTAGGTTAAGGGGTTGTGTTACGGTTAGGTTTAGGTTTAGGGTCAGGGTTACGTACAGGATTAGGTTTAGATTTAAGGTTACGCTTAGGTTTAGGGTTTGTGTAAAGGTTAGCGTTAAGGTTAGGTTTAGAGCTTAGGATAGGTTTAGGGTTAGGTTTTGGCGTTGGGTTAGGATTAGGTTTAGGATTACCGCTAGGGTTATGAATAGGATTAAGTTTAGATTTAGTGTTAGGTTTAGTGTTACATTCAGGGTTAGGTTTAGGTTTAGGGTTAGGGTTAGTGTTAGTGTTAGTGATATGTTTAGGTTTAGTGTTAGGGTTAGGTAAGAGTTAGGCTTCGGCTTAGGTTACATTTAGGTTATGGTTTGGGTTAGAGTTTTTTATTAGGGTTAGGGTTAGTGTTAGGGTTACTGTTAGGATTAGAGTTAGGGTTAATATTAGGTTTTGTGTTATATTTAGTGTTATGGTTAGTGTTAATTTTAGGACTATGGTTAGGATTAGTTATAGGTTTAGTGTTAGGTTTAGGGTTAGTGTTAGGGTTAGGGTTATGGCTAGTTTTAGATCTAGGGTAAGGGTTAGGGTTTGTGTTACCGATAGTGTTAGTGATAGCTTTAGGCTTATGGTTAGGATTAGGCTTAAGGTTAAATTTAGGGTTAGGGATTGGGTTAGTGCTAGGGTTAGGGTTAGATTTATTGTTATGGTTAGGGTTTGAGTTTGGGTTAGAGTTAAGGTTAGTGTTAGGGTTAGGTTTAGTGTTAGGGTTAGTGTTGCATTAAGTGGTTTGGTTATTGTTAGAATTAGGGTTATTGTTAGGGATAAGGATTAGGTTACATTTAGTTTTAGGGTTAAGGTTAAGGTTAAGGTTATACTTAGTGTTCAGGTAAGCATTAGTGTTAGAGTTAAGGTTAGTGTTAGAGTTAGCATTGGGGTAAATGTTAAGGTTAGTGTTAAGATTAGGGTTAGGGTTAGGGTTAGGGTTAGAGGTAGGGTTATTGTTAGGGTTAGGGTTAAGGTTAGTGTTTGTGTTAGGGTTATGGTTATGGTTAGGTTAAGTTTTAAGGTCTGTGTTAGATTTTGGTTTAAGGTTAGGATAAGTGTTTGTGTTAGGGTAAGGTTTATGGTTTTGGTAAGGGTTAAGGTTAGGTTTAGTGTTAGACTTAGGGTTAGGTTTAGGGTTAAGATTAGTGTTAATGTTAGTGTTTACTTTATGTTTAGGTTTAAACTTAGTGTTACATTTAGTTATATTAGGGTTTGAGTTAGTGTTAGGATTAAGGCTACATTTAGGATTAGGTTTGTGTTAGGGTTTTGGATAGGTTTAGAGTTTCGGTTATGGTTAGGATTCGGGTTAGGGTTAGGTTAGGGTTAGGTTAGTGTTAGGGTTAGGGTTTGTTTTGGGGTTGGATTTAGGGTAAGGGTTAGAGTTAGGGTTAGAGTTAGTGTTAGGGCGAGGGTGAGGGTTAGGGTTAGGGTTAGAGTTATTTTTACAGTTAGTTTTAGGGTTAGAGATATGTTTAGGGTTAGTCTTATGGTTTGGGTTAGGGTTAGCATTATTGTTAGGGTTAGGGATAGGGTTACAGTTAGGATTAGTGTTAAGTTTACATTTTGGGTAGGTTTTAGTGTTAGGTTTAGTGTTAGAGTTTGTGTTAGGATTATGGTTGTTGTTAGGTTTAGGGTTACACATAGGATGAGAGTTAGGTTTAGGATTAGGTTTAGGTTTAGGGTTAGGGTTAGGATTAGTGTTATTGTTAGGGTTAGGATTAGGTTTAGCCATAGGGTTATTGATAGTTTTAGTGTTAGTGTTAGGGTTAGGGTTAGGGTTAGTGTTCAGGTGAGGATTAGGTTACAGTTAGTGTATGGTAAGTGTTATGAGTAGGATTAGAAATAGGGTTAGAGTAAATGTTAAGTTTAGGTCTAGGGTTAGGTTTAGGGTGAGATTTAGAGTTAAGTATATGGTTAACTTTACTTTTAGGGCTGTGGTAGTGTTGGGGTTACAGTTTTTGTTAGGTTTAGGCTTAAGTTAAGAATTTGTGTTAGGGTTAAGAGTTAGGATTAGGGTTAGGGTTAGGTTTAGTATTAGGGTAATGGTTATTGTTATTGTTAGGGTTAGGGTTAGTGTGTTATGGTTAGGGTTAGTGATAGGTAAGTGTAAGTGTAGGGATAGATTTATGGTTAGAATTAGTGTTAGGGTTAGGGTTAGAGAAAGGTTTAGTGTAAGGTATAGGCTTAGGGTTAGGATTAGGTTAGAGTTAGGGATAGGGTTAGGGTTTGCGTTAGAGTTAGGGTTATGGTTAGTGTTAGAGTTAGTGTTAGGTTAGGGTTAGGGTTAGGGTTAGGTTTATGGTTAGGGTAAGGTTTAGGGTTAGGGTTAGTGTTAGTGATTGGGTTAGGGTTACGGTTCAAGTTAGGGTATGTGTTAGGGTTAGGGTTAGGGATAGGATTTGTGTTCGGGTTAGGTTTAGGGTTATGGTTAGATTACGGTTTGAGTCAGGGTTAGGTTTAGGGTTAGGGTTAGTGCTAGGTTAAGGGTAGACATAGGGTTAGTGTTATTGTTAGGGTTAAGTTTTTAGTGTTAGTGTTATGTATAGGTTTTGGGTTAGTGTTAAATTTAGGTTTAGTGTTAGGTTGAGTGTTATGGTTATGGTTAGGGTTAGTGATAGGGTTAGGGTTAGGTTTAAGGTTACTATTAGGTAAGGGTTTAATTTATTGTTAGGGCACTAGTTAGGATTAGGTTAAGGATTAGTTTTAGAACTAGGGTGAGGATCAGGGTTAGGGATCTGGTTAGGTTTAGGGTTATTTTAAGAGTTAGGATTAGGGTAAGGATTAGGGTGTTAGTTATAGGGTTAGTGTTAGGGTTAGGGCTATGTTTTTTGCTAGGTTGAGGTTAGGATTAAGGTTTGGGTTAGGGTTAGAGTTAGGGTTATGGTTGGATTAGTATTAGAGTTAGTGTTAAGGTGAGGGTTAGGGTTAGTGTTAGGGTTAAAAATATGCTTATGCTAAGGGTTAGGGTGTGGGTTAGGTTTAGTGTTATGTTAAGGGTTAGGGTTAGGGTTAAGAATACGGTTAGGCTAAGTGTTAGGGTTAGTGTTAGTGTTAGGTTTGAGGTTATGTTTAGGGTTAGAATTAGTGAAAGGATTAGGATTGGGGTTAGATTTATTGTTATTGTTGAGTTTAGGGTTAGGGTTAGTGTTATGGTTGGAGTTAGTTTTAGGTTTAGGGTTAGGATTAGGGTCAGTGTTAGGGTTAGTGTGAGGGTTAGGGTTAGACTTAGGATTCATGTTAGAGCTAGGGTTATGTTTTGTATAAGGGTTAGTGTTAGGGTTAGGGTTAGTTTTAGGGCTGGGTTTACGGTTAGGTTTAGGGTTAGTGTTAGGGTTAGGTTAGTGTTAGGGTTATTTTTAAGGTTAATTTTAGTGTTAAGTTTAGGGTTAGGGCTAATGTTAGGTTTAGAATTAGTGTTCGTGTTAGGGTGATGGTTATGGTGAGTGTTATGTTTATGGTTAGAGTTAGGATGAGGGACAGGGTTAGGGTTAGGTTTAGTGTTAGTGTTTCTGTTAGGGTTAGCATTAGGATTTATTATACTCTCAGGATTAGGGATAGTTTTAGAGTTAGTTTTAGGGTTAGGGTTAGGTTTAGGGTGAGTGTTATGATTAGTGTTAGTATAAAGATTAGTGTTAGGGTTTGGGTTAAGATTAGTGACAGGGTTATGGTTAGGGCTAAGTTTAGTGTTAGGTTTAGGGTTAGTGTTACTGTTAGGGTTAGGGTTAGGATTACTGTTATTGTTAGTGTTAGGGTTATGGTTAGTGATAGTGTTAGGGATAGTTTTAGGTTTAGTGTTAAGGTGAGGTTTAAATTTAGATTTAGTGCTACAATAAGTGTTAGGATAAGGATTAGAATTAGGGTTAGGGTAAATATTAGGGTTAGGTTTAGGGTAAGTTTTAGAGTTAAGTATAGGGTTAGGTGCTCACTTTGGCAGCACATATACTAAAATTGGAATGATACAGAGAAGATTATCATGGCCCCTGTGCAAGGATGACATGCAAATTCATGAAGCGTTCCATATTTTTATAAAAGAAAGTCAAACAATAATTTTAGAAATGAAGGAAACTATAACCCAAATTAAAAACTCAATTGAGAGTATCACCAACAGAGTGGAGCAAGTAGAAGCCAGAACATCAGATAATGAAGACAAAATATATCATCTTGAAAAGAGTCTAGCCAACTCAGGAAGGCTGGTAAAAAATCACGAGAAAAACATCCAAGAGATATGGGATAATATAAAAAAATACAAACTTAAGAGTCATTGGGATAGAGGAAGGCATAGAGGTTCAAACCAAGGAAATGGACAACCTGTTAAATGAAATAATTATAGAAAACTTTCCAGACATAAAAAAGGAAATGGATGTACAAATTGTAGATGCATACAGGACACCGAGCATACAAAATCACAGTAGACCAACGCCAAGACACATTGTTATGAAGATATCCAACATACAGAACAAAGAGAAAATATTAAAAGCTTCAAGAGAAAAGAGGCAGATTACATTTAGGGGTAAACCAATAAGGTTTACAATGGATTCTTCATCACAGACACTGAAAGCGAGAAGATCCTGGAACAACATATTTCAAACTCTGAAAGACAATGGATGCCAACCAAGAATTTTGTACAGAGCAAAATTAAGCTTCAGGTATGACAACGAAATAAAAATCTTTCATGATAAACAAAAGTTAAAAAGAATTTGCAGCCAGAAAACCAGCATTGCAAAGCATCTTGAGCAAAACACTACATGAGGAAGATATGAAAAACAATAACCAAAACAACAGTGGGAAATACCTCAGTAAGCCAGAGAGCAGGGAGAAAGCTAATCATGGAGAAACAAACCAAATTTTACAAAAAAGATAAATAATCAAACATGGGTGGAAATACAAATAATATATCAATAGTAACTCTAAACATAAATGGCTTAAACTCACCAATAAAGTGACATAGGCTGGTAACATGGATTAAAAAAAACAAATCCAACAATATGCTGCCTCCAGGAGACACATTTGATTGAAAAGACATACACAGGCTGAAGGTGAAATGTGGGGAAAAAACATACCATGCACACGGTCCTCGTAAGCAAGCAGGGGTGGCCAACCTCATATCGAATAAAATCAACTTCAAGATTAAGTTAATCACAAGGGATAAGGAAGGACATTATATACTGTTAAAAGGAACCATTCACCAACAAGACATAAAAATTATCAATATTTATGCACCAAATAATGGTGCTGCGACATTCATAAAACAAACTCTCCTCAAGTTCAAGAATCAAATAGACCACACCACAATAATTATGGGTGACTTCAACACTCCTCTCTCACCATTGGACAAATCCTCCAAACAAAAGTTGAATGAAGAAACAATAGCCTCAATATCACAATCAATAACCTAGACTTAACTGATATATATAGAATATATCAATCATCATCAAGTGGATATGCTTTTTCTCAGCAGCACATGGATCCTTCTCAAAAATAGACCATATATTATGCCATAGGGCAACCCTCAGTAAATATAAAGGGGTGGAGATAATACCATGCATTCTATCTGATCATAATGGAATGAAACTGGAAATCAATGATAAAAGAAGGAAGGAAAAATCATACATCTCATGGAAAATGAACAATATGCTACTGGATGATCAATGGGTTACAAAATACATAAAGGAGGAAATAAAAAAAATTCTTATAGACAAATGAAAATACAGACACAACATATTGGAATCTATGGGACACATGAAAGCAGTTTTAAGAGGAAAATTAATTGCCTGGAGGTCATTCCTCAAAAAAAGGAAAAACCAACAAATATGTGAGCTCACACTTCATCTCAAAATGATAGAAAAGGAAGAACAAAACAACAGCAAATATAGCAGAACAAGAAATAATTAAAATCAGAGTGGAAATCAACAAAATTGAAACAAAAGAAACTATTGAAAAAATTGACAAAACTAAAAGTTGGTTCTTTGAAAAAAATAAATAAGATCGACAGACCCTTAGCCATGCTAACAAAGAGAAGAAGAGAGAGAACTCAAATTACTAACATATGAGATGAAACAGGAAATATCACAACAGATGCTACAGAAATACAGAAGACAAATAGAAGTTATTTTGAAAACCTATATTCCGATAAAATAGGAGACAGTGAAGACATCGATAAATTTCTTAGGTCATATGATTTGCCCAGACTGAATAAGGAGGATACACACAATTTGAACAGACCAATATCAATGGATGAAATAGAAGAAACAATCAAAGGACTACCAACCAAGAAAAGCCCAGGACCAGATGGGTATACAATGGAGTTTTACAAAACCTTTAAAGAAGAATTAAAACCAATACTTTTCAAGTTATTTCAGGAAATATAAAAAGAGGGAGCTCTTCCAAATTCATTCTATGAGGCCAACATCACCCTAATTCTGAAACCAGACAAAGACACCTCAAAGAAAGAAAACTACAGACCAATATCTCTAATGAAACTAGATGCAAAAATTCTCAATAAAATTCTGGTGAATCAGATACAAAAACACATCAAAAAAATTGTGCACCATGATCAAGTAGGATTCATCCCTGGGATGCAAGGATGGTTCAATATACAGAAATCAATAAATGTTATTCACCACATCAATAGACTCAAAGAAAAGAACCATATGATCATCTCAATAGATGCAGAAAAAGCATTCAACAAAGTACAGCATCCTTTATTTTCAAAACACTAGAAAAACCAGGGATAACAGGAACTTACCTCAACATTGTAAAATCTATCTATGCTAAGCCTCAGGCTAGCATCATTCTGAATGGAGAAAAATTGAAGGTGTTCCCTCTAAAATCTGGAACAAGACAGGGATGCCCTCTATCACCACTTCTATTCAATATAGTCCTCAAAACGCCAGAGCAATTAGACAGATGAAAGAAATTAAAGGCATAAAAATAGAAGAAAAACTTAAATTATCACTATTTGCAGGTGACATGATTCTATAACTAGAAGACCCAAAAGGGTCTACAAAGAAACTACTAGAATTAATAAATGAATTCAGCAAAGTGGCAGGATATAAAATCAACACACATAAATCAAAAGCTTTCCTGTATATCAGCAACAAAACTTCTGAAATGGAAATGAAGAAAAACACCCCATTCACAATATCTTCCAAAAAATACTTGGGAATTAACCTAACAAAAGAGGTGAAAGACTTATACAATGAAAACTACAAAACCCTAAAGAGAGAAATATAAGAAAATCTTAGAAGATGGAAAAATATACCCTGTTCATGAATAGGCAGAACTAACATCATCAAAATGGCGATATTACCAAAAGTTCTCTATAGGTTCAATGCAATGCCAATCAAAGTCCCAATGACATTTCTTGTAGAAATAGATAAAGCAATCATGAAAGTAATATGTAAAAATAAAAGACCCAGAATAGCAAAAGCAACTCTAAGCAGGAAATGTGAATCAGGTGGTATAGCAATACCAGATTTCAAATTATACTACAGAGCAATAGTAACAAAAACAGCATGGTACTGATACCTAAACAGGCGGGTGGACAAATGGTACAGAATAGAGGACACAGAGACTAACCCACAAAGTTAAAACTATCTTATATTTGATAAACGGGCTAAAAGCATGCAATGGAGGAAGGATAGCATCTTCAACAAATGGTGCTGGGAAAACTGGAAATCCATATGCAACAAAATGAAACTGAATCCCTTTCTCTCACCATGCACAAAAGTTAACTCAAAATGGATCAAGGAGCTTCATATCAAATCAGAGACTCTGCATCTGATAGAAGAAAAAGTTGGATCTGACCTACAGACTGTGGGGCCCGGCTCCAAATTTCTCAATAGAACACCCATAGCACAAGACTTAGTAACAAGAATCAACAAATGGGACTTATTTAAACTAAAAAGTTTTTTCTCAGCAAGAGAAACAGTAAGAGAGGTAAATAGGAAGCCTATATCATGGGGACAAATTTTTACTCCTCACACTTCAGATAGAGCCCTAATATCCAGAGTATAAAGAACTCAAAAAATTAAACAATAAGATAACAAATAACCCAATCAACAAATGGGCCAAGGACCTGAACAGACACTTCTCAGAGGTTGACATACAATTAATCAACAAGTACATGAAAAAATGCTCACCATCTCTAGCAGTCAGAGAAATGCAAATCAAAACCATCCTATGATACCATCTCACTCCAGTAAGAATGGCAGCCATTATGAAGTCAAACAACAACAAGTGCTGGTGAGGATGTGGGGAAATGGGTACTCTTGTACAATGCTGGTGGGACTGCAAATTGGTGTGGCCAATTTGGAAAGCAGTATGGAGATTCCTGGGAAAGCTGGGAATGGAACCACCATTTGACCCAGCTATTCCCTTTCTTGGTCTATTCCCTAAAGACCTAAAAAGAGCATGCTACAGGGACACTGCTACATCGATGTTCATAGCAGCACAATTCACAATAGCAAGACTGTGGAACCAACCTAGATGCCCTTCAATAGATGAATGGATAAAAAATAATGTGACATTTATACACAATGGGGTATTACTCTGCATTAAAAAAAGGACAAAATCATAGAATTTGCAGGGAAATGGATGGCATTAGAACAGATTATGCTAAGTGAAGCTAGCCAATCCCTAAAAAACAAATGTCAAATATTTTCTTTGATATAAGGAGAATAACTAAGAACAGAGTCGGGAGGAAGAGCATGAGAAGAAGATTAACATTAAACAGGGGTGAGAGGTGGGAGGGAAAATGAAAGAGAAGGGAAATTGCATGGAAATGGAAGGAGACCCTCATGGTTATACAAAATTACATACAAGAGGAAGTGAGGGGAAAGGGGAAAAAAAAGAAGGGGGAGAAATGAATTACAGTAGATGGAGTAGAGAGAGAAGATGGGAGGGGAGGGGATGGGGGATAGTAGAGGATAGGAAAGGCAGCAGAATACAACAGACACTAATATAGCAATATGTAAAACAGTGGATGTGTAACTGGTGTGATGCTGCAATCCTTTTACGGGGTAAAAATGGGAGTTCATAACCCACTTGAATCAAAGTGTGAAATATGATATGTCAAGAACTATGTAATGTTTTGAACAACCAACAATAAAAATTAAAGAAAAAAATAAAATAAAACCAACCTAACAGATAAAAAAAGAGAAATGCAAATCAAAACCACCATAAGATACCATCTCACTCCCGTCAGATTGGCAGTCATTTTGAAGTCAAACAACAAGTGCTGGTGAGGATGTGGGGAAAAGGATACACTTGTACATTGCTGGTGGGACTGCAAATTGGTGTGGCCAATTTAGGAAGCAGTATGGAGATTCCTTGGAAAGCTGGGAATGGAACCACCATTTGACCCAGCTATTCCACTTCTTGGGCTATTCCCTAAAGACCTTAAAAGAGCATGCTACAGGGACACAGCTACAACAATGTTCATAGCAGCACAATTCACAATTGCTATACTGTGGAACCAACCTAAATGCCCTTCAATAGATGAATGGATTAAAAAAAGTGGCATTTATACACAATGGAGTATTACTCTGCACTAAAAAATGACAAAATCATGGAATTTGCAGGGAAATGGATGGCACTAGAGCAGATTATGCTAAGTGAAGCTAGCCAATCCCTAAAAAATAAATGCAAAATGTCTTCTTTGATATAAGGAGAGCAACTAAGAGCAGAATAGAGAGGAAGAGCATGAGAAGATCACAACTAAACAGGGATGAGAGGGGGGAAGGAAAGAGAGAGAGAGAAGGGAAATTGCATGGTAAAGGAAGGAGACCCTCATTATTACACAAAATTACATATAAGAGGCAGTGAGGGGAGAGGATGAAAAACAAGAGAGAGATGAATTACAGTAGATGGGGTAGGGAAAGAAGAGGGGAAGGGAAGGGAGGGGATGGGAGGGGAGGGAAGGGGAGGGGAGGGGGGATTGTAGAGGTTAGGAAAGGCAGCAGAATACAACATACACTAGTATGGCAGTAGGTAAAAAACTGGATGTGTAACTGATGGGAATCTGCATTATGTATATAATGTAAAAATGGGAGTTCATAATCCGCTTGAATCAAATGTATGAAATATGATATGTCAAGAACTTTGTAATGTTTTGAACAACTAATAATAAAAAGTATAGGGTTAGGGTTAGTTTTAGGGTTAGTTGTAGTGTTAGGGTTAGTGTTTTTGTTAGGTTTAGGCTTAGGGTTAGGGTTTGTGTTAGGGTTAATAGGGTTAGGGTTAGGTTTAGGTTCAGTATTAAGGATACGATTAGGGTAATGGTTAAGTTTAAGGTTAATGCAGGTTTTATGGTTAGGGTTGGTGTTAGGGTAAGTGTTGGGGTTTGGGTTAGTATTATGGTTAGAATTAGTGTTAGGGTTACTGTTAGGGATAGGGTTAGTGTAAGGGATAGGATTAGGGAAAGGATTAGGGTTAGAGGTAGGGATAGGGTTAGGGTTTGTGTTAGGGTTAGTGTTAGGGTTAATGTTAGAGTTAGTGTTAGGTTTAAATTTAGTGTTAGGGTAAGGGTTAGGGTTAGGTTTAGGGTTAGTGTTAGTGATTGGGTTAGGGTTACAGTTTGGGTTATGTATGTGTTAGGGTTAGGGTTAGGGATAAGATTTTTGTTAGGGTTAGGTTTAGGGTTATGGTTGGATTATGATTTGAGTTAGGGTTAGGATTATGGTTAGGGTTAGTGTTAGGGTTAAGGATAGGGTTAGGGTTAGGGTTAGAGTTAGGGTTATGGTTAGGATTGGGGTTAGTGTTAAAGTTAGGTTTCATGTTAGGTTGAGGGTTAGGGTTACTGTTAGGGTTAGTGATAGGTTTAGGGTTAGGTTTAGGTTTAGTATAATGTAAGGTTTAGGGTTATTGTTAGGGTACTGGTTATCATTAGGTTCAGGGTTAGTTTTAGAATTAGGTTGAGGATCAAGTTTAGGGATTGGGTTAGGGTTAATGTTAGTTTAAGAGTTAGGATTACGGTTAGGATCAGGGTTAGTGTTAGGGTCAGTGTTAGGGTTAGGGTTAGGTTTTGTATAGGTTGAGATTTAGGTTTAGGGTTTCAGTTATGGATAGGGTAACGTTTGGATTAGGGTTAGAGTTAGGGTTAGGGTTATGGTTAGTTTTAGAATTAGGGTAAGGTTCAGGATAGGGATCGGGTTAGGGTTGGGGTTAGTTTAAGATTTAGGATAAGGGTTAGTTCTACTGTTAGGGTTAGTGTTAGGGTTAGGGTTATGGTTTGTGTTAAGTTGATGGTTATGTTTAGAGTTTGGGTTAGGGTTAGAGTTAGGGTTACAGTTGGATTAGGTTTAGAGCTAGGTTAAGGTTAGGGTTAGAGATAGTGTTACCGTTAAAATTAGGTTTAGGCTAAGGGTTAGGGTTAGGATTAGTGTTAGGGTTAGGGTTAGGGTTAGCAGTAGGGTTAGGATTAGTGTTAGTGATAGGGTTAGGATTAGGGTTAGGGTTAGGATTAGGTTTAGTTTTAGTGTTAGGTTTAGGCTTAGCATTAGTTATAGGGTTAGGGTTTGTGTAAGATTTAGGGTTCATTTGGGTTAGGGTTTCTGTTAGGGTTAGGGTTAGACTTAGTGTTAGGATTTGTGTTAGAAATAGGGTTAGGTTTAAGGTTAGTGTTAGTGTGAAAATTAGGTTTAGGTTTAGGATTAGGGTTAGTGTTAGGGTTAGGATTTGTTTTATGGTTAGTGTTAGGGTTGGTGTTAGTGTTACAGTTAGGGTTAGTGTTACTGTTAGGTTTAGGGTTAGGGATAAGTTTAGGGTGAGCGTTAGGGTTAGGGTTAAGGTTAGGGTTAGTGTTACGGTTCGGTTTGTGATTAAGATTAACATTAGTGTTAGGTTTAGGGTTATGGTTAGGGTTAGTGTCAGGGTAAGGATTTAGGGTTAGTGTTAGGTAAGGGGTAGGGTTAATGTTAGGTTGGGTTAGGGTTATGGTTTGGGTAATGATTTGTGTTAAGGTTAAGGTTAGGGTTTGGGTTTGTGTTACATTGTCGGTTTGTGTTATGGTTACTGTTAGGTTATGGTTAGGGTTCATGTTAGGGTTATGGCTAGGTTTAGTGCTAGGGTGTGGTGTAAGTTTTTGGTTAGGGTTAGGATTAGAATTAGGATTAGTGTTTCACTTAGGGTTAGAGTTAGGTTTAGGGTTTGCGATAGGGTGAGTGTTAGAGATAGTGTTAGGAATAGGGTTAGGTTTAGGGTGAGGTTTAGAGAAAGGGTTAGGGTTAGGGTTACGGTTAGGATTAGAGTTATGTTTAGGGTTATGGTTAGGGTTATTGTTAGGTTTAGGGTTAGTATTAGGGTTATTGTTAGTTTTGGTTAGGATTAGGTTTACGGTTAGGGTTATAGTTAGGGTTAGGGTTATGTTAGGTTTAGGATTAGGTATAAGTTTGGGGTTAGTTTTAGTGTTATACTTACAGTTAGGGTTAGTGTTAGGTTTAGGGTTAGGGTTAGTGTTAGAGTAAGTGTTATGGTTAGGGTTATGGTTAGTGTTAGGTTTTGGGTTGGGGTTAGAGTAAGGTTTAGAATTAGGCTTAGAGTTAGTGTTAGGGTTTGGGTTAGGGTTAGGTTTCCAGTTAACATTAGGTTTAGGGTTAGGTTTAGGGATACTGTTAGGGTTAGTGTTAGGGTTAGGGTTATGGTTTGTGTTAGGGTTAGGTTTAGGGATAGGATTTGTTTTAGGGTTAGGTTTAGAGTTACGTTTGGATTATCGTTAGAATTAGGGTTAGGGTTATGTTTAGTGTTAGGGTTAAGGTTAGGGTTAGTTTTAGTGTTACTGTTAGGGTTAGGGTTAGTGTTAGTTTTAGGGTTAGGGTTAGTGTTAAATTTAGGGTGACTGTTAGGTTTATGGTTAGGGTTAGTGCTAGGGTTAGGGTTATGGTTAGAGTTACCGTAAGGGTTAGGTTTAGGGTAAGTGTTTGGTTTAGTGTTAAAGTTAGGGTTAGGATTAGGGAAGGATTAGGTTTAGGGATAGGTTAGGGTTTGGATTATGGTTTGAGTTAGGGTTATGGTTAGGATTAGGGACAGGGTTTAGGTTAGCATTAGGGTTACGCTTAGGGTAAGTGTTAAGGTTTTTGGTAGGTTTAGAGTTAGTGTTAGTGTAAGGATAAGGGTTAGGTTTAGTGTTAAAGTTAGGTTTAGGTTTTGGTTTAGGTTTAGTTTTTGGTTTGGGGTTAGATTTAGCATTAGTGTTAATATTAGGTTTTGGGTTACTGTTATGGTTACTGTTAGGTTTAGGTTAGGGTTAGGGTTACGGTTAGGTTAAGATTAGGGTTAGGATTAGGGTTAGGCTTAGGGTTTGTGTTAGGGTTAGGGTTAGGGTTAGAATTAGATTTGGCTTCATATTAGGGTAGGGGTAGGGTCAGTGTTAGGTTTAGGTTTAGGGTTAGGTTTAGACTTAGTGTTAGGGTTACAGTTAGGGTTAGGGTTAGTGATAGAGTTAGGGTGAGGTTTAGAGTTAGGTTTAGGGATAAGATTAGGTTTAAGTTTAAGGTTTGGTTAGTCTTAGTGTTCGGGTTCAAGATTGTATAAGTGTTAGTGTTAGGGTTAGTGTTAAAGTTAGTGTTAGTTTTTGGGTTAAGGTTAGGAATAGGGTTAGTGATAGGGTTAGGGTTAGTGTAAATTTAGGGTTAGGATTAGGGTTAGGTTAGGGTTAGGGTTATGTTTAAGTTTACAGTTTATGTTATGGTAGTGTTAGGCTTAGGATTAGGGATAGGGTTGCGGTTAGGATTAGGTTTAGTGTTAGTGTAAGGGATAGAGTTAGGGTTAGAATTAGTGTTAGTGTTATGTTAGGTTCAGCGTTAAAATAATATTTAGGTTTAGGCTTAGGTTTATGATTAGAGTTTGTGTTAGTGTTAGGGTTCGGGGTACAGTTAGTATTATGATTAGGGTTAAGATAGGGTTAGGATAAGGGTTAGGGATAGTGTTAGGGTTAGGGTTAGGTTTCTGTTTAGGGTGCGTGTTAAGGATAGGGTTAGGGTTAGATTTAGGTTAGGGTTAGGGTTTGGCTTATTGTACATGTTAAGGTTAGGGTTAGGGTTAGTGTTAGTTTTAGGTTTAGGGTTAGTATTAGGGTTAGTGTTAGGGTTACAGTTAGGGTTACTGTTAGTGTTTGGTTTAGCATTATGTTTAGGTTCAGAGTTAGAGTTATGGTTAGGATAAGGGATAATGTGAGGTTTAGTGTTAGGTTTAGTTTTAATGTAAGGGTTAGGGTTAGGTATAGGGTTAGGGTTTAGGTTAGTGTTAGGGTTCGGTTTAGGTTTCGGGTTAGGTTTAGGGTTGATGTTATTGTTAGGGTTAGGGTTACATTTAGGGCTATGTAAGGATTAGGGTTAGGGTTTGGGTTAGTGTTAGGGTTAGGTTTAGGGTTTGGTTTAGGGTTTGGTTTAGGTTTTGGGTTAGGGTTAGTGTTGATGTTATTGTTAGGGTTAGGTTTACTTTTAGGGTTAGGTAAGGGTTAGGGTTAGGGTCAGAGTTAGTACTATGGTTAGGATTAGGGTTAGGTTTAGAGTTAGGATTATGGTTAGTGTTAGGATTCAGGTTAGGGTTAGGGTTAGAGTTAGTGTTAGTGTTAAGGTTAGGTTTAAGGTTAGTGTTAGTTTTAGGGTAATGATTAGGGTTACTCTTAGGGTTAGGGTTAGAGTTCATGTTAGAGTTAGGGTTAGAGTTAGTGTAAGGTTTAGGATTAAGGTTAGGGTTACCGTTAATTTTAGCTTTAGAGTTAGTGTTTTTTGTTAGGTTTAGGGTTAGGGTAATGGTTAGAGTTAGGGTTAGGTTTAGGATTAAGGTTAGTGTTAGGTTAGTGTTAGGGTTAGGGTTAGGTGAGGGTTAGTGTTAGGGTTAATGTTAGAGTTAGGGTTATGGTTGGTGTTTGTGTTAGGGTTAGGGTTAAGGTAAGGATTAGGGTTAGCATAAGGATTATGATTAGAGTTAGTGTTACTGTTAGGGTTAGGGTTTTGGTGATTGTTAGGCTAAGGGTTAGGGTTAGCGTTAAGATTAGTGTTAGGTTTATTGTTAGTGTTAGGATTAGGATTATGGTTAGGGTTAGGTTTAGGGTTAGTGTTAAGTTAGGATGAGGTTTATTTTAGAGTTAGTGTCAGGGTTACGATTAGTGTTGGGTTTAGGGTTCGTGTTACGGTTAGGTTTAGTGATAGGTTTACTTAGGGTTAGGTTATTGTTAGGGTTAGGATTATTATAAGTTTAGGGTTAGGGTTAGTGTTAGTGTTAGTGTGAGGTTTTGGGTTAGCGTTAAGTTTAGGGTTAGGTTTACAGTTAGTGTTAGTGTTAGGGTTATGGTTAGGGTTATCTTTAGTGTTAGGGTTAGGATTAGGCTTATTGTTAGTGTTAGGTTTAGGTTTAGGGTTAGGCTTACTGTTAGTGTTAGTGATTGAGTTAGGTTTAGGAATAATGTTAGGGTTAGGGATAGGTTTAGAGATAGTGTTAGGGTTAGGGTTAAGATTAGGGTTAGTGTTACATTTAGGGTTAAGATTAGGGCTAGTGTTATGTTTCAGTTTAGGATTAGGTTTAGTTTAAATGTAAGGGTTAGGGTTAGGGTTACAGTTAAAGTTAGGATTTGGGTTAGTGTTAGGATTAGGGTTAGGGTTTGGTTTAGGGTTGGGATTAGTGTTAGGGTTAGGGTTAGGTTTATTGTTAGGGTTAGGGTTAGGTTTAGGTTTTGTGTTTGGGTTAAATTTAGGGTTAGACTTACGGTTAGTATTAGGGTTAGAGATAGTTTTAAGTTTAGGGTTAAGGTTAGGGTTGAGGTTAGTGTTAGGTTTAAGTTTAGGTTTAGGGTTAGTGTTAATATTAGGTTTAGTGTTAGGGTTAGTGTTAGGTTTAGGGTTAGGTCTAAACTTAGGATTAGAAATAGGGTTAGGGTTAGTGTTAGGGTTAGAATTAGTGTTAGGGATAGGGTTAGGGTTAAATTTAGCATTAGGCTTAGTGTCACTGTTAGGTTTATGTTTAGGTTTAGGTTTTTAGTTATGATTAGGAATAGTGTTAGGTTTAGGGATATGTATAGGGTTAGTGTTTCAATTAGGGTTAAAGTTAGGGTTACTGTAAGTATAGGGTTAGGGTAAGGGTTAGCATTAAAGTTAGTATTAGGGTTAGATTCTAGTGTTAGGGTTAGGGTGAAGTTAAGGGTTAGTGTTACTGTTAGAGATAGTGTTATGATTAGTGTTAGGTTTAGGGTTAGGCTTAAGCTTAGTGTTAGTGATAGGGTTAGGATTAGGGTTAGTGTTAGGTTTAGGGATAGTGTTAGATTTAGGGTTGGGTTAGGGTTATGTAAGGGTTAAGGTTAGGATTAGATTAGGGTTAAGTAAGGGTTAAGGTTAGGATTAGATTAGGGTTAAGTAAGGGTTAGGGTTAGGTAACGGTCAGGATTAGAGTTAGGGTTAGGGTTAGTGTTAGTGTTAGGGTTAGGGTTAGGTTTATTGTTAGGGTTAGGGTTAGTTTTAGGGTTAGGGTTAGGGTTAGTGTTAGGGTGCATGTTAGGTTTAGGATTAGGCTTTGTGTAAGGGTTATGTTTTGGGTTATTGTTAGGCTTAGAGTTAATGTTACAGGTAGGGTAAGGGTTAAGTTTAGGATTAGTGTTTGTGTAAGATTTAGAGTTAGGTTTAGGGTTAGTGTTAGAGTTACGGTTAGGTTTAGGTTTAGGTTTAGGTTTAGGGATAGGGTTAGGGTCAGTTTTAAGGTTTGGGTTATGCTAGGGTTACGGTTAGTGTTAAGGTTTTGGTAAATATTAGTGTTTGTTTTAGAGTTAGGGTTAGGATTAGTATTAGCTTAGTGTTAGAGTTATGGTTAGGGTTAATGTTTGGGTAGGGTTAATCCTAAGGTTAGGTTTAGTGTTAGAGATAGGGTTAGGGTTCATGTTAGGGTTAAGGTTAGGGATAATGTTAGGTTTAAGTTAGGGTTAGGGTTAGGGTTACTGTTAGGTTTAGTGTAAGGTTAAGGTTTAGGTTTCATGTAAGTGTTAGGGTTATGGTTAGTGTTAGTTTTAGGGTTAAGGTTAGGGGTAGTGTTAGGGTTAGGGTTAGGGTTAGTGTTAGGTTTAGGTTTAGGGTTAGTGTTAGTGTTAGAGTTAGGGTTAGGGATTGTGTTAGGGTTAGGTATAGGTTTAGTGTTAGTGTTAGGGTTAGGCTTAGTGTTAGGTTTAGAGTTAGTGTTATGTTTATGTTTGGGGTTAGTTTTAGGTTTAGGGTTAAACAGGTTATGGTGAGTTTTAGGATGAGTGTAAGGGTTAGGGTTAGGGTTAGTTTTAGTGTTAGGTATAGGGTTCTTGTTAGCATGAGGTTTAGGGTTAGTGTTAGGGATAGGATTAGGTTTTGGATTAGCTTTAGTGTTTGTTAGGGTTAGGGTTAGGGATATGTTATGGTTAGGAATAGATTTAGGGTTAGGGCTTGTATTAGGGTTATAGTTAGGGTTATGGTTAGTGTTAGGGTTAGTGTTAGAATTATTATTATGGTTATGGTTAGGGTTAGTTCTAGGTTTAGGGTTAGAGTTATGGTTTGGGTTAGGTTTATGGTAAGTTTTAGAGTTAGATTTAGAGTTAGGGTTAGTGTTAATATTAGTGTTAGGTTCGGAGATATGTTTTGTGTTAGGGTAAGGGTTAGGTTTAGGGTTTTTGTTGGGTTAGTGATAGGATTAGGGTTAGAGTTATGGTTAGGATTAGAGTTAGAATGAGGCTTAGGATTAGGTTTAGGGATAGTTTCAGGGTTACAGGTACGGAAGGGTTAGTGATAGTGTTAGTGTATAGGTAAGGGTTAGGGTTTTGGTTAGTTTTAAGGTTAGTGTGAGGGTTAACTTAGGGCTAGGTTTAGTGTATGTTTTAGTGTTAGTGTTAGTGTTATGGATAGTGTTAGGGTTAGAGACATGTTTAGGGTTACTTTTAGGTTTATGGTTAAGACTAGAATTAGTGTTACGGTAGGGTTAGGGTTTGGTTAATGTTAGGGTTAGGGTTAGGGTTAAGGTTAGTTTTTAGTTTAGGGTTAGGTTTAGGGTTCGGGTTAGGGTTAGGGTTACTTTTAGAATTGGCAATAGGGTTAGGATTATGGTTAGTGTTAGGTTAGTGTTACGGTAAGAATTATGGTTTGTGTTAGGGTAAGATTTAGGTTTAGGTTTTTGTAAGGGTTAGAGTTAAAAGATAGGTTTAGTGTTAGGGTTACGATTAGGGTTAGTGTTACGTTTAGGTTTATGGTTAGGTTTGGAATTGGTATTTAGTTTAGTGTTATACATAGGTTTAGGGTTACTGTTAGGGGTAGAGTTAGTGTTAGTGTTACAGTTAGGGTTATGTTTAGGAAGAGGGTTAGATTGAGGCATAGGGTTAAGGTTAGGGTTAGTTTTATGGTTACCGGTAGTTTAGGTATAGTGTTAGGGTTAGAGTTAGTGTTACTGTTAGTGTTAGGTTTAGGGTTAGTGTTCAGGTTAGTGACAAAGTTAGTGTTAGGGTTAGGGTTAAAGTTAGGTAAGGGTTAGGGTTAGTGTTAGGTTATGGTTAGGGTTATGTTTTGCTATAGGGTTTGTGTTAGGTTTATGTTAGGGTTAGGGTTAGGGTAACATTAGGGTTAGGGTTACGGTTAGCATTAGGGTTAGTATTAGTGTTAGGGTTAAGGTTAAGTTTAGTGTTAGGGTTATGGTTAGTTTTAGGGTTAGTGATAGGGTTAGGGTTAGGGTTATGGTTAGTGTTAGGGTTAGCTTTCGGATTAGGGTTAGCATTAGGTTTCTGGTTACGGTTACGATTCGTGTTAGGGTTACGGTTAGGGTTAGTGTTAGGGTTAGGTTTATGGTTAGGGTCAGGTTTAGGGTTTGTTTCACATTTAGGGTTATGGTTGGATTAGGATTAGTTTGGGGGTTAGTGTTAGGCTTAGATTTAGGGTTAGTGTAGGGTTAGAGTTAGGGTTAGTGTTACGGTTAGGGTTAGAGTTAGGGTGAGGCTAAGGGTTAATGTTAGGTAAGCTTAGGGTTAGAATAAGTGTTAAGGTTAGGGATACAGTTAGGGTTAGTGTTATTGTTAGGACTCAGTTTAGGTTTTCATTTAGGATTAGCATTAGTGTTTATTTTAAATTTACTTTTAGGGTTAGGGTTGGTGTTAGGGTTGGTTTTAGGGTTTGTGTTAGGGTTAGGTTTAGGGTTAGTGTTATTATTAGGGCTAAGATTAGTGTTAGGGTTAGGTTGAGGGTTAGGATTAGGTTAAGGTTAGGGTTATTATTAGGGTTAGGGACAGGGTTGGGTATAGGTTTAGGGATAGAGTTAGGGTTAGTGTTAGTGATACATTAGGGATAGGGTTAGAGTTAGGGTTAGAGATAGTGTTATGATTATGATTAGGTTTATGGTTAGGGTTAGTGTTAGGTTTAGGGTTAGGTTAAGGGTTAAGGTAAGGTTTAGGGTAAGGGTTAGGGTTATTGTTAAAATTAGTGTTACTGTAGGGTTAGGGTTAGTGTTAGGTTTAGGGTTAAAATTTGTCTTAGGTTACGGTTAAAACTATGTTTAAGGTCCCGGTTACAGTTAGGATTAGGGTTTGTTTTAGAGTTAGGGTTAGATGAGTTAGGGTTCAAGATAGGGTTAGGGTTAGTGGTAGTGTTAGGGTTAGGTTTAGGATTAGGTTTAGATTAGGGTTAGGTTTATGTTAAGGTTCGTGTTAAAGTTAAGTTAGGTTTAGTGTTAGCTTTAGTATTAAGGATAGGGTTAGGGTTCGGGTTAGTATGAAGTTTAGGGTTATGTTATAGTTAGGTTTAGGGTTAGTGTTAGTATTAGGGTTAGGTTTAGGTTTAGCTTACAGTTAGAATTAGGGTGAGGGTTAGAGTTAGGTTTAGGATTAGGGTTATTGTTAGGGTTAGTGTTAGGGTTAGGGTTAGGGTTAGTTTTAGGGTTAGGGTTAGATTTAAAGATAGGGTTAGTTTTAGTGTTTGCTTTAGTGTTAGGTTAGAGTTATTTTTAAAGTTAGGGTTTGTGTTGGGGTTAAGGTTATGGTTATGGTGAGGATTATGATAAAGTTTAGGATTAGGGTTAGAGTTAGGTTTATTGTTACGTTTAGATTAGGTTTAGGGTTAGGATTAGGGTTACTGTTAGGGTTAGGATTTGGGTTAAAATAGGGTTAGGGTTAGATTTATGGTTCATGTTAGCATTAAAATTAGGGTTCGTTTTAGGTTTAGGTTTAGGTTTAGGGTTACGGTTAGTGTTAGGTTTAGGTTTAGGGTAAGTGTTAAGATTAGTGTTAGGTTAGGGTTAGGGTTTGGGTTAAATTTGTATTAGGGTTAGATTTATGGTTCGTGTTAGGATTAAGGTTAGGGTTTTTGTTAGTTTTCTGCTTAGGGTAAGGGATAGGGTTAGGGTTAGTGTTAGGGTTAGGTTTAGGTTTAGGTTTTGGGTTATATTTAGTGTTAGTGTTAGGGTTAGGGTTAGTGTTAGGATTAGGGTTAGGATTAGTGTTATGGTTAGGATTAGCGTTAGGGTTAGGGTTAGTGTTTGGGATGGAGTTATATTTAGTGTTAGGTTTAGGCTTAGGATAAGGGTTATGGTTACTGTTACTTTTAGGATAAGGGTAAGATTTAGGTTTAGTGTTTGGGTTAGGGTTAGTATTCAGCTTAGGGTAAGGGTTAGGGTGAGGCTTAGGGTTAATTTCAGGGTGAGGGTTAGCTTTATGGTTAGGATTAGGGTTGTGCTTAGAGTTAGGGTTAGGGTTAAGTTAAGGTTAGTGTTTAGTTTAGGATTAGTGTTAGGGTTATGGTTATGGTAAATGTTACAAAGGGGATTAGTGTTAGGGTTGTGTTCGGTTAGTATTAGGGTAAGGATTCATGTTAGGAATAGGGTTACGGTTAGTTTTAATTTCTGGTTTAGGGTGAGGGTTAGAGTTAGTGTTAGGTTAGTGTTTGTGTTAGGGTTAGGATTAGGTTTAGGTTTAGGTTAACTGTTAGGTAATGGTTAGGGTTAGGTTAGGGTTAGAGTTAGGGTTAGGGTTAGTGTTCAGGTTAGTGTTAACATTAGTGTTAGGGTTCGAGTTAGTGTTAGTGTTGGGTTTGAGTTATAGTTAGGTTTATGGTTAGTGTTTGAATTAGGGTTAGTATTAAGTTTAGTGATAGAGTTAGGGAGCGGGTTAGGGTTAGGGTTTTGGTCATGGTTAGGGTTAAGATCAGGGATAGGTAAGGGTTACATTTTGCGTTAAAGGTATAGGGTTATGTTTTTGGTTAGGGTTTGTATTACTATTAGGTTTAGGGTTAGGGTTACATTAGGGTTAGGGTTAGGGTGAGGTTTAGGATTAGTGTTAGATTTATTGATAGGGTTAGAGTTACGATTATGTTTAGGTAAGGGTTAAGTTTAGGGTTAGGGTTATGGTTAGGATCAGGGTTAGGTTTAATACAACATACACTAGTATGTCAGTATGTAAAAACGTGGATGTGTAACCAATGTGATTTTGCAATCTGTATACAGGTAAAACTGGGAGTTCATAATCCACTTGAATCAAATGTATGAAACATGATATGTCAAGAGCTTTGTAATGTTTTGAACAACTAATAATAAAAAATAACAAAAAATGAAGTTAGGGTTAGGGTTAGTCTTAGGGTTCTTTTTAGCGTTAGGGCTAGTGTTAGAATTAATGTTAGCATTAGGGTTATCGTTTGTGATAGGGTTAGGATTAGTTTTAGGGTTTGGGTTAGGGTTACGATTAGGTTTAGGGTTTGTGTTAGGGTTAGGGTTAGTGATAGTTTTATGTTTAGTATTAGGTATAGAGTGAGGCTTAGAGTTAGTTTTAGGGTTATGGTTAGGGTTAGGGTTAATGTTAAGGTTAGGGAATAGTTAGGGTTAAGTTTAGTGTTAGGGTTAGGGTTAGGTTTAGTATAAGGTTAGGGTTGGGGTAAAAGTTAGTGTCCAGATTTGGGTTTGAATTAGTGTTGAGGTTAGAGTTAGGGTTAGGGTTGGGGTTATGTAAGGTTTAGGGTTAGGATTAGGTCAGGGTTAGAGTTAGGGTTTGGGTTAGGGTTATTGTTAGGGTTAGGATTAGGGTTACATTAGGGTTAGGGTTAGAGTTAGGGTTAGGGATAGGGTTACATTCGGGTGAGGGTTAGAGTTAGGTATAGGGTTAGGTTTATGTTTAATATTAGGTTATGTTTAGGTTTAGGGTTAGTGTTACAGTTAGGGTAAGTGTTTGTTTAAGTGTTAGAATTAGGGTTGGGGTTAGTGTTAGGCTTAGGGTGAGGGTTATGTTTAGGGCTCGAGTTAGGGTTAGGGTTAGGATTCGGGATAGGTTAGGGTTACTTTGGGGGTTAGGATTAGGGTTAGGGTTAGTGTTACAGTTAGGTTTAGGGTTAAGTTTAGAATTAGATTTCGGATTACATTTAGAATTATGGTTAGGGTTAGTTTGGGGATTAGAATTAGAGTTAGAGTTTGAGTTTGGGTTATATTTAGGGTTAGTTTTAGAGTTAGGGTCAGGATTAGTGTTAGGTTTAGTGATAGGTTTAGTATTAGGGTTAGAGTTATAATTTGTGTTAGGGTAAGTGTTATGGTTAGGGTTTGTGTTAGAGTTAAAGTTAGATTTAGGTTTTGGGTTATGTTTAGTAAGAGGGTTAAAGTGAGGCATAGGGTTAGGATAGGGATAGTTTTATTGTTATGGGTAGGTTAGGGTTAGTGTTGGGACATTGGTTAGGGTTAGTGTTAGTGTTAAAGTAAAGGTTAGGGTTACAGATAGGGTTAGGGTTAGGTTTAGGGTTAGGGTTAGTGATCGGGATAGGGTTGAGTTTAGGGTTAGTGTTAGGGTTAGGGTTAGTGTTAGGTTTAGTGTTAGGATTATGGTTAGGGTTAAAATTAAGAAATGGTTAGGGTTAGTGTATGTTAGGGTTAGGATTATGTTTGGGGATAGGGTTTGTGATAGGGTTACATTAGGTTTAGGGTTAGGGTTACTTTAGGCTTAGGGTTAGGATTAGGTTCAGGGTTAGTGTTATGTTTAATGTTAGGGTTAGGGTTAGGTTTAAGAATAGGTTTAGTGCTAGGGTTATGGTTACTTTTAGGGTTAGTGTTAGGATTAGGGTTAGGTTAGGGTTAGTGTAAGGGTTAAGTTTAGTGTTAGTCCTAGGGTTAGGGTTAGTGTTAGGGTTAAGGTTAGGGTTATTGTTATTGTTAGGTTTAGGGTTAGGTTTATGGTTAGGGTTAGTGTTAAGTTTAGGATTATGTATAGGGTTAGGATTAGTGTTTGGCTTAATACTAGAGTTAGGTTTAGAGATAGTGTTAGAATTAGGGTTAGGGTTAGGGTTAGGGTTAAGGTGAGGCTAAGTTTTAGTGTTAGGGTAGGGTTAGGGTTAGGGTTAGATTTAGTGTTAGGGTTAGGGTTAGGTTTGATTTGTGTTTGGGTTAGGTTTAGGGTTAGGGTTAGGGTTATTGTTAGTGTTTGGGTTAAGTTTAGGGTTAGGTTTAGTGTTAGGGTTAGGGAGGATTTTAAGGTTAGCATTATTGTTAGGTAAAGGGTTAATGTATTTCTTACCATTAGGGTTAGGGTTAGGGTATTGTTAGTGTTAGGGATAGGTTTAGGTTTAGGGTTAGTATCAGGGATAGGGTAAGGTTTTTGGTTAGGGTTAGGTTTTGTTTAGGGTTAAGTTTCATTTATGGTTAGGGTTAAGGTTAGGGTTTTTGTTACAGTTAGGGTTATGGTTATTGTTCGGGTTATTATTTTGGTTAGGGTAAGAATTGGGGTTAGTATAAGTTTTAGGGTTAGGGTTAGGGTTGTGTTTACAATTAGTGTTAGTTTTAGTTTTAGGGTTAGGGTTAGGCTTATAGTTAGGGTTAGTGTTAGGTTAAGGGTTAGGGTTTGTGTTGGGGTTATGGTTAGTGTTATTCTTTGGGTTACAATAAAAGTTAGGATCAGGGTTAGAGTTAGGTTAGTGTTAGAGTTAGGATTAGAATTAGGGTTAGGATTACTGTTTGGGTTAGTGTTAAAGTTAGGTTTATGGATAGTTTTATAATTAGGGTTAGGTGTAGTGTTATGGCAGGGTTAGGGTTAGGGTTAGAGTTAGTGTTAGATTTAGGGTTAGGTTTAGGTTTGTGTTTGGATTAGATTTTCAGTTAGGGTTAGGGTTATTGTTAGTGTTTGGGTTAAGTTTAGGGTTAGGTTTAGTGTTAGGGTTAGGGATAGATTTAGATTAGTGTTATTGTTAGGTTTAGGGTTAAGGTTTTTCTTTCCTTTAGGATTAGGATTAGGGTATGGTTATTTTAGGAATAGGGTTAGGATTACTGTTGGGGTTATGGTTAGTGTTAGGGTTAGGGTTAGGGTTAGGGTTATTGTTAGTGTTACGTTAGTTTTATGGTTAGGGTTAGTGTATTAAGGTTAAGGTTAGGATTTGGTTTAGGTTTGGTGTTAGGGTTAGAGTTAGGGTTGGGTTTAGGTTAGGTTTAGGTTAAGTTTAGAAATAGGGTGAGGGTTCGTGTTAGTGTAAGGGTTAGAATTAGTGTTAGTATTAGGTTTATGTTTAGGATTGGGGTTAATGTTAGTGTTAGGGCTAGGGTTAGGGTTAGCATGAGAGTTTGGGTTAGGATTATAATTAGGTTTAGGTTTAATATTAGGGTTTAGGTTAGTGTTAGTTTTATGTTAGGGTTATGGTTAGTGTGAGGGTTAGGGTCAGGGTTAGGGTTTGGGTTAAATTTAGGGTTAGAGTTATTGCTACGGTTACAGTTAGGGATATGGTTATGTATAGGTAAGGTTTACAATTAGGATTAGGGTTACGTTAGGATTAGGGTTAGCTTTAGGGTTAGAGTTAGGGTTAGTCTTGGGTTTATGTTTAGCATTAGGTTTAGTGTTAGGGTTACGTTTATTGTTATGGTTAGGATTACGGTATACTGAGGCTTAGGGTTAGTGTTAGGGTTAGGATTAGGGTTACAGTTAGGGTTAGGGTTAGGGTAAGGGTTAGGTTAATGATTAGTGTTCATGTTAGTATTAGGTTTAGAGTTAGGTTTATGTTTAGGGTTAGTGATAGGGTTAGCGTTGGGGTAAGAGTTACTGTTAACATTTGGGTTAGGGTTAATGTTAGATTTAGTGTTAGGTTTAGGGTTAGGGTTAGATAAGGCTTAGCGTTATGGTTTGGGTTACTGTTTGTGTAAGGGTTAGGGTTAGGGATACATTAGGTTTAGGTTTATGGTTAAGGTTTGGATTAGGATTAGGGTTAGTGTTGGGTTTAGGTTAGCTTTAGAATTCGTGATAGGGTTAGTGTTAGGGTTAGAGTTAGGGTTACGGTAAGGTTTAGGGTTAGTGTTAGGGTTAGATTTAGGGTTATGGTTAGTATTAGGGTTAGGGTTAGGTTAAAATTAGGGTTTGGATTAGGGTTATGGTTACAATTTGTGTTAGTCTTAGTTTTAGGGTTAGGTTAGGGTTAGGATTTTGGTTATATTTAGTGTTAGGGTTGAGGTTAGGTTTTGTATTAGGGTTACTGTTAGGGTTATGGTTACAGTTACAGTTATGGTTAAATTTAGGTTTAGGTTTAGGGATAGGGATTGGGTTAGTGTTACATTAGGGTTAGGGATAGTATTATTTTTAGGTTAGGATTAGTGTTAGGGTTAGTGTTAGGGTTAGGGCTAGGGTTAGGTTTAGTGTTAGTATTTGGGTTAGGATTAGGTTTTGTGTTTGAGTTAGGGTTAGTGTTAAGTGTCGCGTTAGGGTTACTATTAGTGATAGGGATAGGGTTGGGGTTAGGGTTAGGGTTAGGGTTATGAGTAGGATAAGTGTTATGTTTAGGGTTTGTGGTAGGGTTAGGTGTAAGGTTAGTGTTAGGGTTAGGATAAAGTTTAGGGTCAGTTATAGGGTTAGGGCTAGGTTTATGGGTAGTGTTAGAATAGAGTTATGTTTAGGGTTAGGATTAGTTTTAGACTTAGGGTTAGGGTTTGTGTTAGGGTTACCATTAGGGTTATGTTTAGAGTTACAGTTACGGTTTGGATTAGGTTTGGGTTTAGGTATAGAGTTAGGGTAGTTTTGGGTTAGGGTTAGGGTTAAGGTAAGTGGTAGGGTTAGGGTAAGGGTTTGGTTAGGGTTAGGGTAAGGATTAGGGTTTGTGTTAGTTTTAGGTTTAGGGTTAGTGTTAGTTTTAGGTTTAGGTTTAGGGTTAGGGTTAGAATTAGTGTTAGGGTTAGGGTTAGTGTTTATGTTAGCATTAGTTTTTGGGTTAGGATTATACATTGGTTTAGAGTGAGTGTTAGTGCTATAAGTAGGGTTAGTGTTACATTTAGGTTTAGAGTTAGTGCGAGGGTTAGGTTTAGGGTTAGGGTTAGGGTTAATTTTAGGTTTAGGGTTAGGGTTAATTTTAGGGTTAGGATTAGGTTTAGGTTAGGGGTGGGTTTAAAGTTAGGGTTAGGGTTAGGGTTAGGATTAGGATTAGTGTTAGTGTTAGAGTTAGGTTCAGGGATGTGTTTTGTGTTGGGGTAAGGGTAAAGTTTAGGGTTTCTTTTGGGTTAGTGATAGCATTAGTGTTACAATTATGGTTAAGATTAGAGTTAGGATGAAGCTTAGGATTAGGTTTAAGTTTAGTTTTAGGGATCTGGGTAGCATAGGGTTAGTGTTAGAGTTAGGGTAAGTTTTAGCATTAGGGTTAGGGTTTTTGTTAGGTTTAGGGTTAGTGTGAGGGTTAAGTTTAGGGTTAGGTTTAGTGTATGTTTTAGTGTTAGTGTAAGAGTTAAAGTTAGGGATAGTGTTAGGGTTAGGGATATGTTTAGGGTAACTTTTAGGGTTAGGTTTAGGGCTAGAATTAGTGTTACAGTATGTTTAGGGTTTGGTTAATGTTAGGGTTAGGGTAAAGGTTAGTTTTTTGTTTAGAGATAGGGTTAGGGTTCAGGTTAGGGTTAGTTTTAGAATTAGTGATAGGGTTAGGGTTATGTTTAGTGTTAGGTTACTGTTATGGTAAAATGTTAGGGTTAGTGTTAGGGTTAGTGTTAGGTTTAGGGTTAGGGTTTGTGTTGGATTTATGGTTAATGTTATAGTTTTGGTTACAATAAGGCTTAGGTTTAGAGTTAGAGTTAGGTTAGGGTTAGGGTTAAGGTTAGGGTTAGTGTGAGGTTTAGGGTTAGGTTTTGGTTTAGGGTTATTGTTATGGTTACAGTTACAGACAGGGTTATGTTTAGGTAAGTTTTAGGTTTAGGGTTAGTGTTACAGTTAGAATTAGGGTTAGCTTTAGGATTAGGGTTAGCATTAGTTGTGGGTTTAGGTTTAGCATTAGGTTTAGTGTCAGGGTTAGGGTTACAGTTAGGATTAGGTTTATAGTGAGGCTTAGGTTTAATGTTAGGGTTAGTTTTAGCAGTACATTTAGGGTTAGGGTTAGGGTTAGGGTTACGATTAGGGTTAATGTTAGTGTTAAATTTAGAGTTAGATTTAGGGTTAGGGTTAGTGATAAGGTTAGCATTGGGGTAAGAGTTAGTGTTAAAATTTGGTTTATGGTTAGTGTTAGGGTTAGTTTGGGGTTTAGTTTTAGGTTTATGTAAGCGTTAGGGTTAGGGTTAGGGTGAGGCTTAGGGTTAGTGTTAGGGTTAGGGTTAGAGTTATTTTTAAGGTTAGGTTTAGGGTTACGGTTAGTTTTAGGCGTAGGTTTAGGGTTATGCTTAGTGTTAGGGTTAGGTTTAGTGTTAGTGTAAGTGTTAGGTTGTGGATTAGGGTTACGGGTACATTTTGTGTTAATATTAGTGTTAGGGTTAAATTAAAGCTAGGGTTAGGGTTAGGGTGAGGCTTAGGGTTAGTGTTAGGTTTAGGGTTAGAGTTAGTGCTAGGGTTAGTTTTAGGGTTAAGGTTAGGGTTAGTGTAGTGTTAGTGTTAGGGTTAGGTTTAGGGTTATGGTTATTGTTAGGGTTAGGGATAGGGATAGGGTTAGGGTTTGGATTAGGATTACGGTTACAATTTGTGTTAGTTTTAGTATTAGGGTTAGGGTTAGTGTTAGGGTTATGTTTAGGGTTAGGTTTTCTGTTAGGGTTACATTTAGGGTTATAGTTATGATTATGATTATGGTTAAAGTTAGGATTAGGATTAGGGATAGGTTTAGGGTTAGTGATACATTAGGTTTCGTGTTAGGGTTAGGTTTAGTGTTAGTTGTAGGTTAGGGTTACTCTAAGGTTTAGGTTGAGGGTTAGAGTTAGGGTGAGGGTTAGGGTTAGCGTTAGGATAAGTGATAGGTTCAGATTTAGAATTAGGGATAGTTTTAGGATTAAGGTGAGGTTTAATGTTAGGATTAGTGTTAGGGTTAGGGTTAGGTTTAGGGTTAGTGTTTGGATTAGTTCTAGTGTTAGGGTTAGTGTTAGGTTTTCGGATAGGTTTAGGATAGTTTTAGGATTAGGGTTAGGGTTTGTGTTAGGGTTACGGTTAGTTTTATGGTAAAGGTTATGGTTATGGTTAGTGTTAGCATTTGGGTTAGGGTTAGGGATAGGATTATTTTAGGGTTAGGGTTAGGGTTAGGTTAGGGTTAGGTTAGGGTTAGTGTTAGGGTTAAGGTTCTTGGTAGGGTTAGGGTTAGGTCTAAGATTAGTTTTAGGATTAGGGTTAGGGTTAGGGTTATTATTAGGGTTACTTTTAGTTTTAGGGTTAAAGTTATAGTTAGGTTTAGGTTCCGTATTTGGGTTAAGGTTAGGATTAGGGTGAGGGTTAGGTTAGGGTTATTTTTAGGTTCATGTTTAGTGTTAGTGTTAGCATTAGAGTTAGTGTTAGGGTTAGGTTTAGGTTTAGGGTTAAGCCTCGTGTTAGGGTTAGGGTTAGGGTAAGTGTGAGGGTTAGGGTTAGGGTTACAGTTAGGGTTAGTCTTAGGTTAAGTGTGAGGGTTAGGTTTAGGGTTAAGGTTAGAGATAGTTTTATGGTAAGGGTCAGGATTCGTAATAAGTGGAATCTTGGCCAATGCTTCAAATGAAAGTTTTTTTTTTTTCCCAGTCTCTGCTAGGGCTTCTTCAAGAGTGAACAAATCATACAGATATCAATGAGCACTAATTTAGTGTGTCAAGTTGCAAGCAGCAAGCACAACCAATGTTTTATTTAGAGTTCCAAACGCTTCCCTCCCTAAAGGGGAAAAAAGTGAAGCCTAAAAATACAAACTGTATCTCAAACGAATGCTTCAACCTAGAAGAACGAAATTTGGGGACCAAGTGGGATTGGGGGACTGATAATTACCACCAAGTATCATCAAGATTCGGTGAAAAATTATTTGCTGGGATTTCAGGAAACTCATAGTTTTGTGAAAGCATGGCAAACGCTTTCAAATGAAAGTGTTTTTCTTCTGTCTCTTCTTAGGGCTACTTCAAGAAGAACAAAGCCTAGAGTCCGCACTCAGAACTAATTCAGTGTGTCAAGTTGCAATCAGCTAGCACAAACCGTGTTTGATTTACAGTTCCAACTATATCTATCAATATAGGAGAAAACAGAGTGAAACCTAAAAATTCAAACTGTTACTGCAAATGAACGTTTCAACCTAGAAGTACGGAAATTGGGGGGCCAAGTGGGATTGCTGTACTGATCATTACACATAAGTATCATCAAGATTGGGCGATAAAATGTTTTCTGATATTTCACGAAACTTGTAGTTTTTCATAAGCTTTGCAAAGGCTTTCAAATGAAAGGGTTTTTCCCCAGTCTCTGCTAATGGCGACTTCAAGTTGAAACAAACCTTAGAGACAGCAGTAAGAATTACTTTACTGTGTCAAGTTTGAAGCAGCTAGCAAAAACTTTGTTTGATTTAGAGTTCCAACTACATCTATCAATATAGAAGAAAACAGAGTGAAACCTAAAAATTCAAACTGTTACTGCAAACAAATGCTTCAACCTAGATGAATGAAATTTGAGGGGTAGAGTGGGATTGGTGTACTGATCATTACCACTGAGTATCATCAAGTTTGGGTGAAAAAGTACTTGCTGAGATTTCAGGAAACTCTTAGTATTTTACAAGCTTTGCAAAGACTTTCAAATGAAAGGGTTTTCCCCAGTCTCTGCTTAGGGCTACTTCAAGGGGAAAAAATACATACTGATAGCACTGAGAACTACTTTATTGTGTCAAGTTTCAAGCAGCTAGGAAAAACAATGTTTGATTTAGAGTTCTAACTACATCTATCAATATAGGAGAAAACACAGTGAAACCTAAAAATTCCAACTGTTACCGCAAACGAACGTTTCAATCTACAAGTACGAAATTTGGGGGGCCAAGTGGGATTGCTGTACTGATCATTACACGCAAGTATCATCAAGATTGGGTGAAAAAATGTTTTATGATATATCAGGAAACTCGTAGTTTTTTTATAAGTTTTGCAAAGGCTTTCAAATGAAAGGGTTTTTCCCCAGTCCTTGCTTAGGTCTACTTCAAGGGGAAACAAACTGTAGAGACAGCAGTAAGAATTACTTTACTGTGTCAAGTTAGAAGCAGCTAGAAAAAAACTGTGTTTGATTTAGAGTTCCAACTACATCTATCAATATAAGAGAAAACAGAGTGGATCCTAAAAATTCAAACTGGTACTGAAAATGAACGCTTCAACCTAGAAATACAACATTTGGGGGGCCAATTGGGATTGCTGTACTGATAATTACCACCAAGTATCATCAAGATTGGGTGAAAAAAATGTTTTCTGAGATTTCAGGAAACAAGTAGTTTTTGTATGCTTTGCAAAGGCTTTCAGATGAAAGGGTTTTCCCCAGTCTCTGCATAGGGCTACTCCAATAAAAACCAACCATAGAGAGCACACTGAGAATTAATTCACATTGTCAAGTATCAAGCACCTATCACAATCTCTGTTTGATTTAGAGTTCCTACAGCTTCTCCTCCTAAAGGAGAAAATGCATTGAAATGTAAAAATTCAAACTATTACTGCAAACGAATGTTTCAACCTAGAGGAACAAAATTTGGGTGGCCAAGTGAGCTTGGTGTACTGATCATTACTGCCAAGTAACATCAAGTTTGGGTGAAAAAAATATTTTCTGAGATTTCAGGAAACTCTTAGTTTTTTGTAAGCTTTACAAAGGCTTTCAAATGAAAGGGTTTTCCCCAGTCTCTGCTTAGGGATACTTCAAGGGGAAACAAACCATAGACATAGCTCTGAGAACTACTTTATTGTGTCAAGTTTCAAGCAGCTAGCAAACACCGTGTTTGATTTAGACTTCCAACTACATCTATCAATATAAGAGAAAACAGAGTGAAACCTAAAAATTCCAACTGTTACTGCAAACGAACATTTCAACCTAGAAGTCCAAAATTTGTGGGGGAGGGGGCAATTGGGATTGGTGTACTGATCATTACCACTGAGTATCATCACGATTGGGTGAAAAAATGTTTTCTGATATTCAGGAAACTCGGAGTCTGTGGAAGATTTGCAAAAGCTTTTGAAATGAAAGTGTTTTTCCCAAGTCTCTGTTAGGGCTACTTCAAGAGGATACCAACCATAGATTGTGCACAGAGAACCAATTCACTTTGTCAAGTATCAAGCAGCTACCACAAACTCTGTTTGATTTAGAGTTCCAAATGCTTCTCTCCCTAAAGGAGCAAATGCATGGAAACCTAAAAATTCAAACTGTTACTGGAAACGTACGCTTTCACGGAGAAGAACAAAACTTAGTGGTCCACGTAGGATTGGTGTACAGATTATTACCACCATGTATCATCAGCATTGTGTAAAAAAATGTTTTCTGACATTTCAGAAAACTTGAAGTTTTTTATAAGCTTTGCTAAGGCTTTCAAATGAAAGGGTTTTCCCCCAGTCCTTGCTTAGGGCTACTTCAAGGGGAAACAAACCATTGAGACAGCAGTCAGAATTACTTTACTGTGTCAAGTTTCAAGCAGCTAGCAAAAACCGTGTTTGATTTAGAGTTCCAACACCATGTACCAATATAGGAGAAAACAGAGTGAAACCAAAATATCAAACTGCTACTGAAAACGAACGTTGCAACCTAGAAGTACGAAATTTGGGGGGCCAAGTGGGATTGCTGTCCTGATCATTACTTGCAAGTATCATCAAGGTTGGGTGAAAAATATTTTCTGAGATTTCTGGAAACTCAATATAGGAGAAAACAGAGTTGAACCTAAAAATTCAAACTGGTACTGAAAATGAACGCTTCAACCTAGAAATACAACATTTGGGGGGCCAAGTGGGATTGCTGTACTGATCATTACTTCTGAGTATCATCAAGATTGGGTGAAAAAGTGTTTTCTGAGATTTCAGGAAACTCGTAGTTTTTGTAAGCTTTGCAAAGGCTTTAAAATGAAAGTGTTTCCCCCAGTCTCTGCTTAGGGTTACTTCAAGGGGAAACAATCCATACAGACAGCACTGAGAACTACTTTATTGTGCAAATTTTCAAGCAGCTGGGAAAAACCGTGTTTGATTCCAACTACATCTATCGATATCAGAGAAAACAGAGTGAAACCTAAAAATTCAAACTGTTACTGCAAACTGACGTTTCAACCTATAAGTACGAAATTTGGGGGGCCAAGTGGGAATTCTCTACTGATCATTACACGCAAGTATCATCAAGATTAGGTGAAAAAATATTTTCTGATATTTCAGGAACCTTGTAGTTTTTTATAAAGTTTGCAAAGGGTTTCAAATGAAAGGGTTTTTCCCCAGTCCCTGCTTAGGGTTATTTCAAGGGGAAACAAACCATAGACATAGCACTGAGAACTACTTTTTTTGTGTCAAGGTTCAAGCAGCTAGGAAAAACCTTTTTTGATTTAGAGTTCCAACTACATCTATCAATATAGGAGAAAACAGGGTGAAATCTAAAAATTCAAACTGTTACTGCAAACAAATGCTTCAACCTTGATGAACGAAATTTGGGGGGGGGCAAGTGGGATTGATGTACTGATCATTATGGCGGAGTTTCTTCAAGATTGGGTGAAAAAATGTTTTTTGGATATTTCAGGAAACTCGTAGTTTTATATAAGCTTTTGTGAGGGTTAGCGCTAGGGCTAAGGTTAGGATTTGTTTTAAATGTACCTTTAGTGCTACATTTAGGGCTATGTTTTGGAGGGTTGTTTATGGCTAGTGTTAGCACTATGGGTAACGTAAGAACTAGGATTATGGTTATGGCTACTTTTAAGTTTAGGGTTATGTGAGCCCTAACCCTAAACCTTAACCTAAAAAACCCTAACCATTAGCCTGATCCTAATAATACTCCTATCTCCAAAAGTGACCCTAACTCCCAACAGAAACCTTACACTATACATAGCCATAAACCTAACCCTGAAACT
The DNA here is from genome assembly GCF_021218885.2 of Marmota monax. NCBI lineage: Eukaryota > Metazoa > Chordata > Mammalia > Rodentia > Sciuridae > Marmota > Marmota monax. The sequence goes on from NW_026691965.1 coordinate 68,068, forward strand.
ATCCCTAACCATAACCCAAGACCTTACATTAGACCAAGCCCTAATGTTAGCCCTTATGCTTAAAATAAAGCCCTAATTCTGGCCCTAAACCTAGCCTTCATCCGAACTCCAACCCTAACACTAGGCCTAACCCTAAAGTGAATCCTCACCCTAGCCCTTAACCTAGCTATAATATCATACCGTACACTAACCCTAATTCTAACACTGCCTTAAACCAAGGCCTAGCACTAATACTAAACCTAGCTCTAATCCTAAACCTAATTTAGCTGTAACCCTAAATCTAATCATGTCCATAGCCCTAAGACTAACTCTAACTCTTGCTCTAGCCATAGACCTAGTTCTAACATTATCCCTTAGCATGACCTAAAGCCTAGCCCTAACCCTAGCCCCAAACTTAGCCCTAGCCCTAAACCCAGATCTAACCCTCACTCTAAATCTAATCCTAACCTAAAACCGAAACCTCACCCTAACACTAGCCCTAATCCTAATGCTAATTTGAAAACTATCCCTCACCATAGCCATAGCATTCAAGCAAAACTGAGCTACAGCACTAATCCTAAACTTAAACTAAACCAAAGCCCAACACTACACCTAGCCCTTTCCCTAGCCCTAATTTGAGTCTTAAACATAACTGTACATCTAAAAATGACCCTGACTCTTTATAGGGTTAGGGTTATCCTAGGATTAGTATCAGGGTTAGGGTTTGGGTTAAGGTAATTGTTAGGATTAGAGGTAGAGTTAGGGCTAGGGTTATGATTAGGATTTAGGCTAGGGTTGGGATTAGGTTTAGAGTTAGGTTACGGTTAAAGCTAGTGTTAGGGTTAGGGTTAGGGCTAGGTTTGGATTAGGTTAGGGTTAGGGTTGGGCTATGGCTAATATAAGAACTAGGATTACGATTAGGGCTAGTTTTAGGGTTAGGGTTAGGGCCAGGTCTAGTGTTAGGGTTAGATTATGATTAGAGTGATGATTTGAAATAGGGTTAGTGTTAGGGTCAAAGTCAAGGTCAGTGCTAGTTTTAGGGTTAGGGATAACACTAGAAATAAGGCTAGAGTTATGGGTAGGTGTACTGTTAGGTTTTGTGTTAGGGTTAGGGCAAGAATTAGGGCTAGGTCTAATGTCAGGTCTGAGGTTACAGTTATGTTAGTGTTAGGGTTAGGTCTAGGGCTCAGTTTTGTTTTAGAGCTACAGCTAGGTTTAGAACTAGTTTTAGGATTAGCGATGGTGTTAGGGCTATTGGTATGGTAAGTTTCAGGCTTAGGGTTAGCATTATATTTAGAGTTATGTTTACATCTAGTGTGTTAGATTTAGGGGTTAGGTTAGGGCTAGTGTTAGAGTTATGGTAACAGATAGAGTAAGTACTACAAATATGTCTAGGGCAAGAGTTAGAGTTTGTCTTAGGGGTAGGGTTAGAGTTAGGGTTATGATTAGCACTAAATTAGGGCTAGGATTACAGCTAGGGTTACTGTTAGGTTTAGGGTTAGTGTTAGTTTTAGGGTTAGTGTTAGCATTAGTGTATGTGGTGGATTAGGGTTAGGGTTAGAGACAGGCTAGGGATGTGGTTATATGTAAGTTCAGAACTACAGCGAGGGTTGAAATTAGGGATTAGGCTAGGGTTAGGGTTCAATTAGGATTAAGGCTTGGTTTAGGGCTAGGATGAGGGCTTGGGTTTGTGTTAGATTTAGGGCAAGAATTAGGTCTATGGCTAATGTCAGTTAGGGTTACGCTTAGAAATAATGTTAAGGTTAGGTTTATGGCTAGGTCTATTGTAAGGGTTAGGTTTCGGGAATTGGTCCGGTTTAAAGCTAGGTGTATTGTTAGTGTAAGTGTCTTGTTTAGGGTTTTGATTAGGTTATCGTTTAGGTTTAGGGCTTGATTTAGCATTAGGGTTCAGGATTTGGTTAGAGTAATTAATAAGGTTAGGTTTAGTGTTCAGGTTAGTTTTAGGAAATGGATAGGGTTAGTGTTAGAGATAAGTTTCGAGTTAGGCCTAGGGTTAGCATTTGGATTAGACTTATGTTTAGGGTAATGAATAGGTTTAAGGCTAGGGTTATGGTTAAGTTTAGGGATAGGGTTAAGTTTAGGGTTAAGCCTAGGGTTAGTTTTAGGGTAAGTGTTAGGGTTTGAGCTATGGTTAGGGCTAGGGCAATGATTATGGTTAGTGTGACATCTAGGTTTTGAGTTATAGTTAAGTTAAAGCTAGGTTTAGCATTAGGGTTAGGGTTATGTTTAGGGTAATGGATAGAGTTAGAACTAGGGTTTGGCCTTGGTTCTGGTTAGGATTAAAACTAGGGTTAGGGTTAGGGTTAGGTCTAGATTTCTATTTGGGCAAGGGTTAATGTTTGAGCTAGGGTTAGTGTTAAGGCAAGGGTTAGGGTTAGGGTTAGGTCTAGGGTTAGAGTTAAGGTTACGCATAGAGCTAGGTTTTGTGTGAGGTTTGGGGCTAACTTTAGGGTTATATGTAATGTAAGACCTAGAGTTAGGGTTATGGCTAGGTCTATTGTTAGATTTATGGGTAGATTTTGGTTTAGCCTACAATTTAGAGCTAGAATTTGTGTTACAGAAAGGGACAGCGTTTGGGTTAGGGTTATGGCCAGAATTAGAACTAGGTTGAGTTCTAGAGGTAGAGATAGTGTTTGGGTTAGGTTAAGGGTTATTGTGAGGGCTAAGGCTAGGTTTTTGTTTAGTTCTAGAACTAAAGTTAAGGCTGTATTTTGAATTAGGTTTAGATCTAGCGATAATAGTAGGATTGGTTTTAGGTATAAAGTTACCAGTAGGGCTAGTGTTAGGTTTGGTTTAGGGTTAGGGTCTGGTTTACACCTCTGGTTTGTGTTATGGTCAGAATAAGTGTCAGGTATAGGTTTAAGGTTTTGGATAGGGTTACAGCTAGAATTAGATCTAGGATTAGGACTATTAATAGGGTTAACATTTGTTTAGCCTAAGAATTAGGAATAGGTCTTGATTTATCATTAAAATTAGGGTTTTGCTTAGGGTAAGGGATAGGGTTAGACATAGGTTTAGGGCTAGGGTTAGGGTTCTTGTTAGAGTTAAAGCTAGGTTTAGGGCTCAGATTAGGGCTAGTTTTTGTGTGAGGTTTAAGGCTAGGGTTAGGGCAATGACAAATATAAGAACTAGGGTTACAATTAGGGTTAGATTAGGGGTGAGTCAGTCGTAGGCTTAGGTTTAATGTTAGATTGATATTTATAGCTAGAGATATTGTTAGGTTAAGGTTCAGTTTAGAGTAAAGGAGAAATTTAGAGATAGTACTAGGGCTAGTGTTAACATTATGATTAGGACTAGGATTAGGATTAGGTTTAGGGATAGGGCTAGGGTTATGTTTAGGGTTCAGTTTTGGGTTTTATCTCGGTTTAGGTCTAAGGTGAGGGTTAGGGTTAGCATGAGGATTGGGCATACGGTAAGGGATAAGTTTAGGTTAGGGTTAGGTTTACGCTTTGGGCTAGATTTAGGCCTAGGATTAGGGCTAGGTTTTGTGCTAGGTTTAGAGCTAGTTTAGTGCTATGGTAATGTAAGGGTTATGTTTACATTTATGGCTAGGTCTAGTGTTAGGTTTATGTTTCGGTTAGGGTCAGTTTTATAGCTAGGGTTAGCGTTAGTCTCAGGGTCTGTGTTTGGATTACGGTTAGGGTTAGGGCTAGAGCCAATTAGGATTAGTTACTCCTAGAGCTAAGGTTAGTGTTTGGCTTAGGTTAAGGGTTTTCATTAGAACTAGGGCTAGTTTTTTGTTTAGGTCTTGGTTAAAGATATGTCTAGATTTATGATTAGGTTCAATCTAGGCCTAGTGTTAGGGTTAGGTTTAGATATAGGGTTATGGGTATGGCTAGTGTTAGGGTTTGTTTCAGGTTCAGGGTCAGAATGAGGGTCAGGGTTAGGGTTAGAATTTGGGTTATGAGTATATCAAAATGAGGGCTAGGGTTAGGTCTAGTAATAGGGTTAGGGTTTGGGTTAGACTAAGTATTAGTTTTAGGACTAGGGTTAGCACTAGGTTTGGGGTTTGGCTAGGGTAAATTAGAAGTTTAGAGCTAGGATAAAGCTAGGGTTCTGGTTTTGATTAGGGCTATGTTAGGGTTAGGTTTATGGTAAAAGCTAGGGTTAGGTATCAGATTTGGGCTATGTTTGGGATAGCATTAGGTTTAAGGTTATGGCTAATGTATACTCTAGGTTTATGATTAGAACTAGTTGTAGAATTAGTGTTAGGACCAGGTCTAGTTTTAGGTTAAGGTTTAGGTTTAGGGTGATGTTTAGAGGTAGGGTTAGTGTTAATGTCAGAGACAGGTTTAGGGGTAGTTTTAGGGTTAAGTTTAGGTCTCAAATTAGGGCTAGGCTTAGGGCTAGATATAAGGTTAGGGTTTGGTTTAGGTAATTTTTTTTAAAGAGAGAGTGAGAGACAGAGATTAAAGAGAGAATTTTTTTTAATATTTATTTTTTTTAATTATCAGCGGGCACAACATCTTTGTTTGTATGGGGTGCTGAGGATCGAACCCGGGCAGCACGCATGCCAGGCGAGTGCGCTACAGCTTGAGACACATCCCCAGCCCCTGGATTAGGTAAATATTTAGGGTTAGTGTTGTGGCTCAGTTTTGTTTTAGGTCTAAGCCTATGGTATTGGCTAGTTTTAGGATTACATTATGGTTAGGGCTAGTGTTAGGTTTAGGTTTAGTTGTAGAATTAGGGTTAGATTTAGAGTTAGGTTTAGATCTAGGGTTAGGGCAAGGTGTAAGGTTAGGGCTGGGTTATTCTAGGCTATGGCTAGGAATAAGATTATGGTAAGTGATAGGGTTAGAATTAGGGCTTGGGCTAGGGCAAGAGTTATAGTTAGTCTTAAAGCTAGGATTAGGGTTAGGTTTAGGATGAGGGCTAGGGTTAGTGTTAGGGTTAGTCCTATGGTTAAGTTTATGGCTAGGTTTAATGTTAAGGTTAAGGTTTGGATTAAGATTAGGGTAAGCAAGGCATAATAACTAGGTTTAGGGATAGGGAAAGGGTTAGAATTAGGGTTAGGTCTATGATTAAGGCTCAGTTTTAGGCTAGGATGAGAGCTAGTTTTCATATTTGGGTTAGGGCTAAGATTAGGGCTATGGCTATTGTCAGGTCTAGGGTTACATTAGAGATAGGTTTCGGTTTATGTTTATGGTTAGGTCTAGTGTAAGGGTTAGATTTAGGGTAAGAGTCAAGTTTACAGCTATGTGTATTATTAGGGTCAGTATTTGGCTTAAGGTTTGTTTTAGGTTAAGGTTTAGGTTTAGGGCTTGAATTAGCATTAGGGTTAGAGTTAGGGTTAGGGTTATGAGTAGGCTTAGGATTAGGATTCAGGTTAGTTTTAAAGCAATGGATAGGTTTAGGGATTGTGATACGGTTAGGGTTAAGCCTAGGATTAGCATTAGGGTTAGGATTATGGTTAGGGTAGTGGATATAATTAGAGCTATGGCTAGGGATATGCTTAATGTTAGGATTAGAGCTAGTGTCATGTTTGGGTTTGGGATATGGCTAGGGTTATGTTAAGGGTAAAGGTTAGGATTTGAGCTAGGGTCAGGTCTAAAACAAGGATTAGGGTTAGGGTTAGGGCTAGTGTTAGGTTTAGGGTTACAATTAGGGCTATCTTCAGGCCTAAAATTAGGGCTAGATTTTGTGTTAGTTTAGGCCTAGGGTTAGGGATATGGGTAATGTAAGAGCTAGGGTTATGATTAGGGCTACTTTGAGAGTCAGGTTTATAACTAGGTGTAGTGTTAGGATTAGGTTTTGGTTTAGAGTGAGCTTTGGAGCTAGGATTATGTTAGGGTCAAGGTCAGTGTTCAGGTTAGAGTTAGTGTTGGGTTTAGTGCCAGAATTAGGACTAGGGTTAGGTCTAGGGGTAGGGTTAGTGTTTGGGTTAAGTTAAGGGTTATTGTTAGGGCTAGGTCTAGGATGTTGTTCAGGTCTACGGCTAGAGATATGGCTAGATTTAAGATTAGGTTTAAGTCTATGGCTAGTGTTAGATTTAGGTTTAAGTATATGATTACCTTAGGGCTAATGTTAGGGTTCAGATTCGGGTTAGGGTCAGGTTTATACCTAACTTTAGTATTAGTGTCAGAATAAGTGTCAGGTTAGTGTTTGGGTTTCGGTTATGGTTAGAGATGGAATGAAGGTTAGGGTTAGGCCTAGTAATAGGTTTAGGGTTTTGGTTAGGCTAAGAATTAGGGTTAGGACTAGGGTTAGCATTAGGTTTAGGGTTAAGCTTAAGGTAATGGATAGGGTAAAAGCTAGGGTTAGATCTAGGGTTAGGGTATGGATTAGGGCTAGTTTTAGGGTTAGGGTGAAAAGTAGGGTTAGTGCTCGGCTTCAGGCCAGGATTTGGGTTAGGTTGGGGCTAGTGTTAGGGCTACAACTAATGTTTAACTAGGGCTATGATTAGGGCTACTTTTTGGGTAAGTGTTAAGGCTAGATCAAGTGTTAGTGTTAGGGTTACTGTTTTCGTAATATTTAGAGCTAATGTTAGTGTTAGGGACAGGGTCAATGTTCAGATTATAGTTAGGGTTAGGGTTAAACCCAGAATTATCACCAGGGTTAGGTCTAGGAGTAGGATTAATGTTTGTGTTCAGTTAAGGTTTATCATTAGGGCTAGGGCTAGGTGTTTGTTTAGGTCTAGGGCTAGAGATATGGCTAGAGTTAGTATTAGGTTTAGGTCTAGGGCTAGTTTTAGGGTTAGGATTAGGTATAGGTTTATTGCTAGTGCTAGTGTTAGGGTTTGGTTTATGGTTAGGGTCAGGTTTAGACATATGGTTACTGCTAGTGTCAGAATAAGTGTCAGGGTTAGGGTTAGGGTTATGGTTATGGTTAGAGCTAAAATGAGGGCTAGGTTTAGGACTAGTAAGAGGGTGAGGGTTTGGATAAGTCTAAAGATTAGGGTAAGGCCTAGGGTTAGCATTAGGGTTAGGGTTAGCTTAGGGTAAGGGATAGGATTAGAGCTAGGATTAGGGCTATATTTAGGGTTAGGGTTAGGGTTAGGGCTAGTGTTCGGTTTAGGTTTAGGGTTAAAGCCAGGGTTAGGTCCTGCATTAAGGCTAGGTTTTGGTTAGAGTTAGGGCTAGTTTTAGATTTATTGCCAATATATTGTCTAGAATTATGATTTCAGCTAGTTATAGGATTAGGGTTAGGACTAGGTCTAGTGTTAGTGTTAGGTATAACGTTTAGAGCTAAGGTTAGTGTTAGGGTCAAATTCAAGGTCAGAGTAGTTTTAGCATTTGGGTTTGGCCTCAAATTAGGGCTAGGGTTAGGGTATGGGTTAGGGCTAGTTTTAGGGTTAGGATTAAACATAGGGTTAGCATTCAGATTAGGGCTAGGTTTTGGGTTAGGTTGGGTCTAGTGTTAGGCCTACAACTAGTGTATAAACCAGGGTTATGATTAGGACTACTTTTTGGGTAAGTATTAAGGCTAGGTCAATGTTAGGGTTAGGGTTACCTTTAGTGTGATGTTTAGAGCTAGGGTTAGTTTTAGGGTCAGGGTCAGTGTTCAGGTTATAGTTAGGGTTAGAGTTAATCCCAGAATTATCACTAGAGTTAGGTCTAAGGGTAGGGTTATGTTTATGGCCAGATCTTGTATAAAGGTTAGGTTTATTGCTAGAGTCAAGGTTAGAGCTAGGTATATTATCATAGGAAGTGTCAGAGTTAGGGTTTGGGTTATATTAAGGTTTAGGGTTAGGGCTCGAATTACCATTAGGTTTAGGGTGAGGGTGATGATAGGGTTAGGTTTAGGGTTCAGGTTTGGTTTAGGTTAATGAAATAGGTTAGGGTTAAGGATAAGTTTAGGGTTAGGCCTAGGGATACCCTTAGAGTTATGGTTATGTTTAGGTTAATGGACAGGGTTAGAGCTAGTGATAGGGCTAGGCTTATGGTTAGAATTCTGGCTAGTGTTAGTGTAAGGTTTAGGGATAGGTTCTGGTTTAGGGTTAGGTTTAGTGTTTTGGTTAAACTAGGGTTAAGGCTCGGAGTAGGGCTTGGTTTGGGTTTTGGATAGGGCTAGGGTTAGGGCTATGGCTAATGTATGAACTAGTTTTACAATTAATGCTAGTTTTAGGGTTAGCCTTAGAGCTAGATCTAGTGTTACAGTTAGGTTTAGGGTTAGAGTGATGTTTAGAGCAAGGATTATTGTTAGGGTCAGTGTCAGAGTCAGGGTTAGTTTTAGAATTAGGGTTAGAACTGAAATTAGGGCTAAAGTTAGTATTAAATGTAGGATTAGGGTTTTGTATAGGTTAAGGTTTAGGAATAAAGGTTGGTTTTGTGTTAGGGCTAGGGCTACAGTTATGGCTAGAATATGGATTAGCATCATGGTTGTGTCTAATGTTAGGTTGAGGTTTAGGCTTAGAGTTAGGGTTAGATTTAGAGTTAGGGTTAGATCTAGGGTTAGGGCTAGGGCTAGGGCTAGGGTTAGGACGAGGGTTAGGTTTATGGTAACGAATATCATTAGAACTAGGGATACAGCGAGGATGAGACTTAGAGTTAGTCTTAGTAGTAGTCTTAGGGTTAGGGTTAGGGTTAGGACTAAATTAGGGATAGGATTTGGGCTAGGGTTAGGGCTAAATTAGGGCTAGGATTTGGGTTAGGGTTGGTGTTAGGGTTAGGGCAAAATTAGGGCTAGGATTACGGCTATTGTTAGGGTTAGGTTTAGGGCTAAATTAGGCCTAGTATTAGGGCTAGGGTTAGTGTTAGGGTTAGGGCTAAATTAGGGCTAGTATTAAGGCTAGGGTTAGCTTTGCGGTTAGACCAAGTGGTTGGGCTAGAGTTAGAATTAGCATTGATGTTAAGGTTAAGTTTAGGGGAATGGGTGGGATTTTAGCTAGCTTTAGGGCTAGGGTGATGGTTAGAATTAGGATTAGGCCTAGAGATATGGTTGATTTTCAGATTATGTCTAGGTTTAGGGCTAGGTTAAGGGCTGGGTTTCCTTTAGGGTTATTGCTAGGACCAGGTCTAGAGCTAATATCAGGTCTAGTGTTAATGATAAGGATAGTTTTAGGTTTAGGTTATGGCTAGGTCTAGTGTAAGAGTTAGGTTTAGTTTAAAGGTCAGCTTTAGCTTTTTAAGGTTAGGGTTATTATTAGGGTCAGGGTCAGGGTCATGGTTAGCATTTGGTTTAGCTAAAGGTTTAGGGTTAGGGTTTGAATTATCCTTAGGGTTGGGTTTAGGGTTAGTGTAATGGATAGGGTTTAGTTTATGTTTCAGTTAAGGTTTAGGGTAATTCATGGGTTAGGTTTAGTGATTAGATTAGGGTTATCATTGGGGTTAGGGTTATGTTTAGTGTAATGGATAGTTTTAGAGCTAGGGTTAGGGCTAGGTTATGGTTTGGATTAAGTCTAGGTTTAGGGCTATGTTTAGGGATAGGGCCAAGGTGCGATTTAGGGTAAGTTTTAGGGTTAGGGTAAGTGTTAGGATAGGCCTAGGGTTATGGTTAGGTTTGGGTAAGGGTTAGTATTTGAGCTAGGATTAGGGCTAGGGTGAGAGTTAGGTTTTGGTTTAATTCTAGGTTTACATTTATGGTTAGAGTTAGGTTCAGTGTTAGGGATAGAATTTTAATTAGGGTTAGGGTTAGGGTAATGGATACATTTAGAGCTAAAGTTCAGGGTAGGTTTAATATTCAGATTAGGGTTAGGGGTAGGGTTATGGTTAGGGTTTAGGATAGAGCTATGGTTATGTTTAGTGTAAAGGTTAGACTTTGAGCTAGGCTTAGGTCTAAGGCAAGGCTTAGGTTAGGGCTAAGTTTAGGGCTAGGGTTAGGCTGAGCATTATGCTTACAGCTAAGTTTAGGCTTAGTATGAGGGCTAGGTTTTGTGTTAGGTTTAGGACAATGTGTAATGTAAGAACTAGGGTTATGTTTAGAGCTAGTTTTAGAGTTAGGGTTATGGCTAGGTCTAGTGTTAGGTCTAGGTTTTGGATAAGTGTCAGGTTTAAATCTAGGTTCAGTGTTAGAATCAGGGTCAGTTTTTGGGATAGGGTTAGGGTTAGGGTTAGAGCCAGAATTAGCACTAGGTTTAGGTCTAGGAGTAGGGTAAGTGTTCAGTTTATGTTAAGAGTTATTGTAGGGCTAGTGCTCGGTTTTTGCTTAGGTTGAGGGCTAGAGATATAGCTATATTTAGGATTAGATTTGGGTCTAGGTCTAGTGTTAGGCTTAAGTATAGGTATAAGGTTACCTGTAGGGCTAGTGTTAGGATTTGGTTTAAGTTTAGGGTCAGGTTTAGACCTAGGGTTACTGTTAGGGTCTGATGAGGGTCAGGGTTAGGTTTAGAGGTAGAATGAGGGCTAGGGTTAAGACTAGTAATATAGTTAGGGTTTAAGTTAGGT
>NW_026691966.1:0-3477 GCF_021218885.2 Marmota monax
TAAAAATAGTTTTAGGTTTAGGTTTATGGCTACGTCTAGTGTAAGGGTTAGGCTTATGGTTAGGTTCAAGTTTAGAGCTAAGGGTACTCTTAGTATCAGGGTCATGATTAGTGTTTTGGATTGGTTAAGGTTTCATGTTAGGGCTCGAATTAGCATTAGATTTAGGATTAGGGTAAAGATAGTGTTAGGTTTAGGTTTCAGGTTATGTTTGGGTAATTGATAGGGTTAGGATTAGTGATACACTTAGGTTTAGGTCCAGGTTTAGCATTAAGGATAGGGTTATGGTTAGGGTAATGGATAGGGTTAGAGATAGGGGTACAGCTAGGTTTATTGTTACAATTATTGATAGGGTTAGGCTTAGGGTTAGGGTTAGGGTTAAATTTAGGGTTACAGCTAGGGTTATAGTTATGATTAGTGATAGGGTAAGGGTTAGGGGTAAATCTAGGGATATAGCTAGGAATAAGGCTAGGTTTTGGGTTAAGTTAAGGCTAGGTTTAGGGTGATGGCTAATGTAAATACCTGGGTTGTGATTAGGGCTGATTTTAGGGTTAGGGTTAGGGATAGGTCCATTGTTATGTTTAGGTATAGGGTAAGGTTTATGTTTAGAGCTAGGGATAGTGTTAAGGTCAATATCAGGGTCAGGGTTAGTTTTCGGGTTTGGCTTAGAACTCAAATTATGGATAGAGTTATGGCTAAGTGTAGGGTTAGTGCTTAGTTTTTATTAAGGGTTAGGGTTAGGTCTATGACTTGGTTTTGTTTTAGGGCTAGGGTTAGAGCTAGTTTTAGAATTAGCCTTAGGGTTAGGGCTAGTGTTAGGTTTAGGTTTAGGCTAAGGTTTATTATTAGATTTAGAGTTAGGGTTAGATCTAGGGTTGCTGCTAGGGCTACGAATAGGGCTAGTGTTAGACCTATGGTTTGGGCTAGGATTAGGGTTCCAGTAAAGTATAGGGTTGCAACTAGGATTAGGACTAAGGTGATAGTTAGTGTTAGTCTTTGGTCTAGGGTTAGGGTTAAGGTTATGGATAGGGCTAAATTAGATCTAAGATTAGGGCTAGGGTTAATGTTAGAGTTAGGCCTAGGCTTATGGTTAGGGTTATAATTAAGGCTATGTTTAGGGCTAGGATAAGGGCTAGGGTTTGTGTTAGGGTTAGGGTTAGTATCATGACTAATATCAGACCTAGGTTTATGCTTCATCATAGTTTTGGGGTTAGTTTTATGGCTAGGTCTAGTGTAAGGGTTAGGTATAGGGTAAGAGTGAGGTTTAAAACTAGGGGAATTATTAGGGTCTGTGTCAGTGTTAGGGTTAGGTTTAGGTTTGAGTTTAGGGGTAGAGCTCAAATTATCATTAGAGTTAGGGTTAGGGTAATGATTGTATTAGGTCTAGGGTTCAGGGTAGGTTTAGGGTAATTGATAAGTATTGGGATAGTGAAACATTTAGGGTTAGGCCTAGGGTTAACATTAGGGCAAGGATTATGTTTATGTTAATGATACAGTTAGACATAAGTTTAGGGCACATGCTATGTTTAGAATTAGGTCTTGATTTAGGGTTAGGGTGAGGTTTAAAACTAGGGTTATGTTAAGGTTATGTTTAGTGTAAGGGTTAGGTTCTGAGCTATGGTTAGGGCTAGGCTCAGTGTTAGGTTCAGGATTAGGTCTAGGGATAGGATTACAGTAGGTCTTGGTTTAGGGTTATGATTAGGATTAGACCTAAGATTAATGGTAAGGTCAGTAGAAGGGTCAGGGTTAGTGTTAGAATTTTGCATAGGTTTATATCTAGAATGAGGGCAAGGGTAAGGGCTATTAATAAGGTTAGTGTTTTGGTTAGCCTAAGGATTAGGGATAGGTCTAGGGTTACCCTTAGGTTTAAAGTTTTGCTTAAGTAAGGGATTGGTTTAGAGCTATGTTATGTTTAGAGTTAGGGTTAAAGCTGGGTTTAGGACTCGGATTAGGCCTAGTTTTTGTGTTAGGGTTAGGTCTAGGGTTAGGGCAATGGCTAATGTAAGAACTACGGTTACCATTAGGGTTAGTTTTAGTGTTAGTGTATGGGTTAGGTTTAGTTTTAGGATTAGGTTTAAGGTTACGGTGATATTTTTAGCTAGGGTTCATGTAAGGATAGGAGTCAGGGTCAGGCTTAGTTTTAGGGTTAGAGTTAGAACTCGAATTAGGGCTAGGGTTACTGTTAGGGTTCAGTTTAAGGTGAGGGTGGTGTTTAGAGCTAGGGTGAGTGTTAGGATATGAATCAGCATCAGGGTTGGTTTTAGGGTTTGGGTTAGGACTCGAACTAGGGCTAGGGTTAGGTCTAGTAGTAGTGTTAGGGTTTGGTTTAAGTTAAGGTTTAGAGTTAGGTATAATGCTCGGTTTTGTTTTACTCCTTTAGTTAGGTTTAGGGCTATTATTAGTGTTAGGCTTAGGCTTAGTGTTAGGGTCAAACTTGGAATTAGGGTTAGACCTAGGGCAAAGGCTATAACTAAGGATAGGGCAAGGGTTATGGCTAGGTTTAGGGTTATGGCAAGGGATAGGGTTAGAACTAGGGATAGGGCTAGGGCGAGAGTTAGTCTTAAGCCTAGAGTTAGGGTTAGGTTTAGGTTTAAGGTTAGGGTTGGAGTTTAGAGTTAGCGTTTAGAGTTTAGGTTTAGCGTTCGGGCAAAGTTTGTGGTAAAGGATGGCTTTATAGCTAGGTTTAGAGGTAGGGTGAGGGTTATAATTAGGGTTAGGGCTGTGGTTAGGGTAAGGGTTATAATTAAGCCTAGGTTTAGGGCTAGGATGAAGGCTAGGGATATTTTTGTGTGTGTGTGTGGTTAGGGCTAGGATTAGTGCTAGGGCTACTTTCATATCCAGAATTATGGTTAAAGACAGTTTTAGGATTAGGATTATGGGTACGTCTAGTGTAAGGGTTAAGTTTAATATTAGCATCAGTTTGAGAGCTAGGGGTATTATTAGGGTCAAGTTCTGGGTTAGGGTTTGGGATAGGTTAAGTTTTAAAGTTAGGGCTTGAATTAGCATTAGGGTTATGGTTATGGTTATGGTAAGGAATAGAGTTAGAAATCAGTTTAAGGCTAGGGTTGTGGTTATGATTAGGGCTATGTTTTGGGTTAAGTTAGTGCTAGGGTTAGGTTTATGGCTAATGTAAGTATTAGGGTTATGCTTACGGCTAATTTTAGTGTTTTAGGGCTAGGTTTACTGTTAGGTTTAGGTTTAGGTTTAGGGTGATGTTTAGACCTCGGTTTAGTGTTATGTTCAGAGTAAGGGTCACGGTTAGTTTTAGGGTTTGGCTTAAAACTCGAATTAGGCCTGGGGTTAGGGCTAGGTGTAGGGTTAGGTCTTGGTTTATGTTTAGGGTTATGGTTAGAGCTTTGGCTCGGTTTGATTTTAGGGCTAGGATTAGGGTTAGTGAAATTTTTAGGATTAGTGTTAGGGTTAGGGCTAGTCTTAGATTTAGGCTTAGGCTTCGGTTTAGGGTTAAATTTAGAGTTAGGT
>NW_026691967.1:0-40934 GCF_021218885.2 Marmota monax
CTTTAATAAGTACATTTTAATAGTTTGATGAGCTCTTTCAACTATGCCTTGTCCCTGTGGATTGTATGGGATTCCTGTTATATGAGTAATGCCAAATGTTGAGCAAAATTGTTTAAAAGAGGTAGAAGTATAACCAGGGGCATTATCTGTTTTTAACTGTTTTGGAACACCCACAGTGGCAAAATTTTGTAAGCAATGAGCTATAACATCTTTAGTTTTTTCTCCAGCATGAAGGGAGCCCATCAAAAATCCAGAAGAAGTATCAACTGTAACATGCAAATATTTTAATTTTCCAAATTCTGGTAAGTGTGTGACGTCCATCTGCCAAATATGGTTACGTATCAATCCTCTAGGATTGACTCCAAGATTAACTTGTGGTAAAAAGGTCACACAATTTTGACATTGTTTTATTATTTGTCTAGCTTGTTCCTTAGTTATTTTAAAACACTTTTGTAAAGTATTAGCATTGACATGAAACTTTTTATGAAAATTTATAGCTTCTTCTAGTGTAGAGAAAATATGTATGTCATGTGTAGTTTTATCTGCTAAATCATTGCCCAAACTAAGGGCTCCAGGCAATCCTGTATGTGCCCTGATATGTCCTATAAAGAATGGATCTTTTCTGTCCCAGATTAGACTTTGTATAGTGGAAAGCAAAGAGAAAACAGTAGAAGAAGGGGAAATCCTACCAACATCTTCAAGAGATACTGTAGCATTAACTACATACTGACTATCAGAAAATAAATTAAATACAGAATCTTTAAACATCACAAAAGCTTGTAAAACTGCATTAAGCTCTACTTTTTGAGCTGATTGTTTGGGTACTAAAAATGTAAAAGTTTGATCAGGGGTAACTACTGCTGCTGTACCATTATTTGACCCATCAGTGAATATATTTGGAGCATTCATGATAGGTGTTTTTCTTGTCATTTTTGAAAAAATTACAGGATGTAATGACCAAAAAGACAATAAAGGATTAGATGGTAAGTGGTTATCAAATGAAACATTAGATTTGCACATGATTATTGCCCAAGTATTTATCTCATTAGCTAACTCATCAATTTGATCCATAGTATATGGAGTAATAATTTTATTGGGAGAAATTCCAAACACTCCCTTTGCTGCTTTTATTCCTTTGAGTATTAATTGTCCTACAGCCTCATGATACCTAGTAAGAATAGTGTTAGGAGAATAAGATAAATGTATCCATAATAATGGACCTTCTTGCCAAAATACTCCTGTAGGAATATTTTTTGTTGGTAGTACAATAAATAATAAAGGCAAACTTATATCAATTCTATCCAAATGCATATTTTCCATATATGTTTCAATTATTTTTAATGCCTTTCTTGCTTCAGGCATTAACATTCGGGGTGAATTTGGATCTGATGGACCTTTTAGGATATCAAATAAAGGTCCGAACTCTCCTGTTGGTATACCTAAATAAGGCCTTATCCAATTTATGTCTCCTAATAACTTTTGAAAGTCATTAAGTGATTTGAGTTGATCTACTCGTATTTGAATTTTTGGTGGATGGACCATGGTTGAGGATAATAGAACTCCTAAATAATTAATTGGAAAATTTAATTGTACTTTATCTATTGCTATCTCTAGATTATAATTTTTTTTAATAAGTTTGTAAGTGTGGCATAACATTCTAGCAATGTGTTTTTGTCTTTGTGTGCTAATAATACATCATCCATGTAGTGAAATATTTGTAGTTCAGGATTTTGATTTCTAAGTGGCTGGATTACTTTGTTAACATAAATTTGACACATAGTTGGGCTGTTAGCCATCCCTTGAGGGAGTACTTTCCATTCATATCTCTGATCAGGACCTTCATGATTCAGTGCAGGGATAGTAAATGCAAAACGTGGACTATCCTCAGGATGAATTGGAATTGAAAAAAAAACAATCTTTAATATCTATAACTAAAACATACCAGGTTTTTGGCAAAGCAGACAACTGAGGAATCCCTGATTGAGCAGGTCCCATAATAACCATCTCATTATTAATGGCTCTTAAATCTTGCAATAATCTCCATTTACCAGATTTCTTTTTGATGACAAAAATGGGAGTATTATGGGGAGATACAGAAGGTTGTATATGTCCTTCTGCTAATTGTTGTTTGACCAGGTCATGGGCTGCTTGTATCTTTTCTTTAGTCAGGGGCCACTGAGGAACCCATACTGGTCTTTCTGATTTCCAAGTAATTTTTATTGTCTCAGTGGCCCTTTCTGAAAATCCAACCCATGTCTGTCTGTTCCTTGATCTATTTGTATTGGTGCTGCTATACCTTGTTCTTGTTTTTCTAATCTTTTTCCTTTCCTAAAACCTTGTCTAGTCATAATAGTGGGTGCATTTTGATTGATGTTATTTGTTAATGTCAAACCTAATTGATCTAGGACATCTCGTCCCCATAAATTTATAGGAAGATGATCCAATACATATGGCTGTATAGTTCCTTCACATCCTTCAGGATCCTTCCAATCTAATACCATTGCACTTCTATGGGGATTAGTTGCCACTCCTAGGCCTCGAAGCGTTTGAGTGGCTTGTTGTAATGGCCAATGTTTTGGCCATTCTTGACGAGAGATGATGCTAAGGTCTGCACCTGTATCCAGTAGCCCATTAAATTCATGTCCTTGAATATTTAGTTTTAGCATGGGGCGAGAATCTAAATTTAAAGAAAGCATAGCCCAATCTACACCTGTGGAGCCTAATCCCTTGGAACCTCTTTCTACAGTACGACTGGAAAATTTATCATGTAGGCTGGGTATTATTAGTAACTGTGCTATTCTATCTCCTGGTGAAATTACTGATATACCCTTTGGAGAACTGGCTATAATTTTTATTTCACCTTCATAATCGGGGTCAATTACCCCAGGACTTATCATAAGTCCTTTTAGAGTAGAAGAGCTGCGTCCCAATAATAAGCCTACTGTTCCTTTGGGAAGAGGTCCTTTCACCCCTGTGGGAATGATTTGAACTCCCATCTCTGGAGTTAGTACTGCTCTGGCGGAGGCGCAGATGTCCAACCCTGCGCTCCCTCTGGTTTGTCTGATGAGGGATCTGATGGACAATGTGTCCTGGGCACTACCCTGATGGGGTTGCTGGGTTCCTCCAGTGCTCCGTATATTTGTGGTTTTGGGCCCCGGAGCATTGGGCCCCCCTGTCCATTTTTTGGCAATGGAGCCCGATGCCTTTCTCCACGATATCGTGGATAAACACCTGGTCCTTGTTCGTTTTTTGATAATGGAGTACCCTCTATGGTGGTTTGAGAATGGCATTCATTAGCCCAATGTCTCCCTCTACGGCATCATGGGCAAATACCTGGTATTCTACTCCTTTGATACCTAGTTTTGTTAAACCCTCCTCCAATGGGGCAATTCCTTTTAAAATGTCCTGTTTGTTCACAATTGTAGCATGTTCTTGGCCTGGCATCTAAAGCCTGTTTTACTGCAGCTGCCACAATTTGCCCTTGTTCATTAATGTCTCTGGCATCTAAAGCCTGTTTTACTGCAGCTGCCACGACTTGCTCTTGTTCATTAATGTCTCTACATAATTTAATATATGTGTTTAAATCTTCATGTTTCCATGGTCTAATGATATCTCTACACCAACGATTCGCTTGCTCATAAGCCAGGTGTTTTAGTAATGGCATTGCTTGTTCTGTATTTCCAAAAACTCTGGTAGCTGTTTGAATAAGCCTATCTACAAATTCAGCATAAGGTTCATTAGCTCCTTGTATTATCTTAGATAATTGACCTTGTAAACCTCCATGTCCTTGTAAAGTCTTCCATGCCTTAATTGCATCTGCAGCAATTTGTGCGTATATGCCAGGATCATATGCAATTTGTTGCTGCTGATCCTCATAAGGTCCCTTTCCTAACAACATGTCTAGATTTCTCTGAGGATAACCAGCTGCTGCATTTTGCCTAGCCGTCTCCTTGCAAAATTCCTCATTGGCAACCTTCCATAACAGGTATTGTCCTCCATTTAGCACAGCTTTACACATATTAGCCCAATCTGCTGGCGTCATGTTCAAGTTGTTAATGGATTCGACCATGCTTACAGTGAAGGGTGCTTGAGGACCATAGGTTGTTACAGCCTCTTTTAGCTGCTTCACTGTTTTGAAATTTAAAACTTGGTAAAATCGCTGCCCTCCTGCCTCAAATACAGGGCATGTTAGTATTTGAGATCTTGTCTCAGGATCCCAACTATCAACTGTGGGGGTTGGGGGCCTTCCAGCATATGGAGGTGGCACTGTTGGTTGGACACTTACGCCCTCTGGTGATAGAAAGGTGTTAGTAGCAGTCTCCTGTAGAGGTGGTGCTGTTGGTTGGACACTTACACCCTCTGGTGATAGAAAGGTGTTAGTAGCAGTCTCCTGTTGTAAGTTTCCCCCTGATGGCTTTTTTCTGTTTTACACTTTCTTTCTCTGTCTGACTAGCTTGAGAGGCCTTCTCTTTTACTTGAATCTTTTCCTCTGACTAACTTGAGACACCTTCTCTTTTACTTGAATCATTATGTCTTCTCCTTCCTCTACCATTGTCTGAACTGAAGGCTTTGGACTAAGCAAACAAGATACGAATGTCCACAATGGCAATGTGCCAACTGGCAGAATCCCTGGGCTTTTCTTTTCTATTCTTTTTAAATCTTCACCATGATGGTTCCATTGTAATATATTTAACAACTCCTCCTTAAAAAGCCATGGGCTACATTTTTGTATTGTATCAACGTATGCCCTGATTGCTCTTGATTTTACTGGGATGCCTCCTTCCTCTAACAATTTACTTAACACTCTTTCAGTTTGTTTTTTACTAATTTCTGATCCCATATTTCTACTATAATACAACCCAACAAGATGACGCCAAACAAAACCGAGACAGAATGAAATAAAAAGGGAACAACAAAAAGTCATTATAGCCTTTCTATCCTCCTGACATGGGCATCCGTCCTTTCTCCCTATCTGTTCCTTAGACGTAAATAGTTTTTCCTCAGATGTGAGCGGTTTTTCTTCCGTCTCACTCATCTCCAGGGACAGGCAACTTAAAACAAAAGTGAAGCAAAAAAAAAGAGGAATCTTAAAATGGCTACCCATCCTCTCGCCCTGCCCTCAGGGGCGAGCAGTTTCACTTACCCTCAGTCGCTCCCCGTGCGAGCCACCAAATGCCGCAGTCTGGCTGGGCACAATCAGGAGCCACTTGTCAAAAGAAACTAACTTTATTTTTAGAACCACACACGCCAAACAAAACAGCCTCTCAGGAAAAAACCTCAGAGCCTCAACTGCCACCACCGGCTTTCCACAAGCCTCTCTCTCCCACACAAGCTTCTCTCCACCTCCCACAATCCTCCTGCTCTTGAGGCCGATTGGCTGGGTCACGTGGGTGGAGCCAAAAAAGTCCCCCAATGAGCAGCTCCGTGGTCTGAAAGGGCAGGGAAACAGCCCAATGAGCATCACCACAGAGGAGCCAATCAGCTAGATGTTGCTGGGGCCGAGGAGCCAATCAGCTAGATGTTGCTGGGGCCGCTGTGAGCCAATCATCAGCCAGCAGCTGGAAGTTTGCTGGCAGCTGGAAGTTTGCTGGGGCCCCTTTGGCTGTGGCTCTCAACAGTTTGGGCTAGTGTTAGGTTTAGGCTTAGGCTTCGGGTTAAGGCTAGTTTTAGAGTTATGTTTTGCCTAAGGTTAGTGCTAGGGATAAGTATTGGGAAAGGGTTAGCACTAGGGTTAGGGCTAGGGTTAGGTTTATGGTAAGGGATAGGGTTAGAATCAGTGATAGGGCTAGTATGAGAGAGTTAGTCTTAGGGCTAAGGTTAGGGTTAGGTTTATGGATAGGGCTAAATTACAGCTAGGGTTATGATAGGGTTAGGGTTAGGGCTATTTTTAGGATTAGACTTAGGCATCAATTTAGGGTTAGATTTAGAGGTAGATTTTGATCTAGGGTTAGTGCTAGGGCTAAGAATAAGGCAAGAGTTGCCACTAGGGTTAGGGTTAGAGTTAGGGTTTAATTTAGAGTAAGGGGTGTGGTTATAGCTAGGCTTAGGGCAAGGGCGAGGGTTAGTATTAGGGTTAAAACTAGGGTTAGAGTTAGGGTTATGGTTTAGGCTATGTTTAGGGCTACGGTGAGGACTAGGGTTTTTTTAGGGTTAGGGATAGAATTAGGGCAATGGCTAATGTCAGGTCTTGGGTTACAGTTAGGGATAGATTTAGTGTTAGGTTTATGGCTTGGTCCAGTGTAAGGGTTAGGTTTTTGGTTAGGGTCAGGTTTAGATCTAGGGTTATTTTTAGAATCAGGGTCACGATTAGCATTTGGGTTAAGTTAGTGTTTAGGTGCAGGGCTCGAATTAGTTTTAGATTTAGGGTTAGGGTAATGACAGTATTAGGTTTAGGGTTTAGGTTTGGTTTAGTGTAATGTATAGGGTTAGGGTTAGGCCTAGGGTTATCAGAAGGGTTAGGGTTATCATTAGGGTAATGGATAGGGTTATCCCTAAAGTTAGGGCTAGGATTATGTATAAGATTAGGGCTAGTGTTTGGGTTAGGTTTAGATTTAAGTTTAGGGTTAAAGTTAGAATTAGGACTAAGATTAAGGCTAGGTTTTGGGTTAGGTTAGGGCTAGGGTTAAGGCTACCACTAATGTATGAAGTAGGTTTATGATTACAGCTAGTTATAGGTTTAGAGTTAGGTCTAGTTCTAGTGTTAAGGTTATGTTTATGGTGATGATGATGTTTAGAGCTAGGGTTAGTGTTAGGGTCAGAGTCAGGGTCAGGGTTAGTTTTCGGGTTAGGGTTAGACTATAATTAGGGATAGGGTTAGGGCTAGGTGTAGGGTTAGGATTTGTTTTAGGTTGAGGGTTAAGGGTAGGGTTATGAGTTGGTTTTGTTTTAGGGCCAGGGGGTAGGTTTAGGGCTAGTTTTATGATTAGTCTTAGGGTTAGGACTAGTGTAAGTGTGAGATTTAGGCTTAGGTTAAGGATTAGGGATAAGAGTAGAGTTATGGTTAGGTTTAGACATAGGTTTAGGGTTAAATTTAGAGTTAGGTTTAGATCTAGGTTTTGTGATAGGGCTGCATATAGGTCTAGGGTAGGGCTACGTTTAGTGCTAGGTATATGGTGATGGTAAGGGATAGGTTTACAACTAGGTATAGGGTTAGTTTGAGTGTTAGAGTTAGTCTTAGTGCTAGGGTTAGGGTTAGGGATAGGGCTAAATTAGGGCTTGGATTAGGGCTAGGGTTAATGTTAGGGTTAGGCCTAGGGTTAGGGCTAGGTTTATTGTTAGGTTTAGGGTTAGGTTAAATTTAGGGTAAGGGATGGCAATATAGCTAGTTTTAGGACTAGGGTGAATATTAGGGTTAAGGATAGGGTTAACGTTAGGGTGAGGTTTATGATTAAGATGAGGTTCCTTGGTAGGATGTGGGCTAAGTTTTGCATTAGGGTTAGGGCTAGAATTGAGCTATGGCTAATGTCAGGTCTAGGGTACGGTTAGGGATAGTTTTAGGGTTAGTTTTATGGCTAGGTGTATTGTAAAGTTTACGTTTCTTATTAGGGTCAGGTTTAGAGCTATGGGTATTATTAGAGTCAAGGTCAAGATTAGGGTTGGGGTTAGGTTAAGGTTAGGTTTAGGGGTCAAATTAGTCTTATATTTAGAGATTGGGTAATGACACAGTTAGATTTAGGGTTCAGGTTTGGTTTAGGTTAATAGATAGGATTAAGGCTAGTGCTAGGATTAGGTTCCACCGAGGGTTAATGTAAGGATTATAGTTATCTTAGGGTAATGAATAGGGTTAAAGCTAGGGTTAGGGCTAGGGTTATGGTTAGGATTAGGTCTAGGGTTAGGCTTAGGGTTATAGTTAGGGCTAGGGTTATTGTTAAGGTTAGCTTTAGGTTTAATGCTAAGGTAGGGCTTCAATTAGGGCTAGGTTTTGTGATAAGTTAGAGCTATGGCTAATGTAAGAACTAGTGTAATGATTAAGACTAGTTTTATGGTTAATGTTAGGGCTAGATGTAGTTTCAGGGTTAGTTTTAGGGTTAGGGTGAAGTTTAGAGCTAGGGTTATTGTTAGTGTCAGGGACAGTGTTCAGGTAGAATAATGGTTAGGGTTAAAGCCAGAATTAGGAGTAGGGTGAGGTCTAGAGGTAGGGTTAGAGTTTGGGTTAGGTTAGGGTTATTGTTAAGGCTAGGTCTAGGTTGTCTTTAGGTCTAGAGTTATAGTTATGGCTAGATTTAGGATTAGGTTTAGGTCTAGGGCTAATGTTAGGGTTAGGTTTAGGTGTAAGGTTACCAGTAGGGCTAGTGTTAGGGTTCAGTTTAGGGTTAGGTTTAGATTTAGAGCTAAGATTAGTGTTAGGGTCAGAATAATGGTCAGGGATAGGGTTAGGGTTTGGGTTATGGTTAGATCTAGAATGAAGGCTAGGGTTAGGACTAGTTATAGAGTTAGGTTTTGGTTAGGCTAAGGATTAGTGCTAAGAATACAGTTAGCATTAGGGTGAGGGTTTGGCTTAGGGTAAGCTATAGGGTTAGAGCTAAGGTTAGGACTAGGGTTAGAGTTAGGTTTATGGTTAAAGCTCGTGTTAGGGCTTGGATTAGGGCTAATTTTGTATTAGGTTTAGGGCTAGTGTTATGGTTATGGCTATTGTAAGAAATGAGGTTATGATTAAGGTTAGTTTTAGGGTTAAGTTTAGGGCTAGGCCTACTGTTAGGGTTAGGTTTAATGTTAGGGTGATATTTAGAGCTAGGTTTAGTGTTTGGATATGAGTCAGGGTCATGGTTAGGTTTAGGGTTAGGGTTAGGTTTCAAATTAGGGCTAGGGTTAGGGCTGGTGTAGGGTTAGGGTTTGGCCTAGGGTAAGGGTTAGTGTTAGGGGTATGGCTCAGTTTTGTTTTAGGGCTAGGGCTAGGGTTAGGGCTAATTTTAGGAATAGCATTAGGGTTAGAGCTAATTTCAGGGTTAGGCTGAGGCCTCAGTTTAGGTTTAGTTTTAGAGATAGGTTAGGGCTAGGGCTAAGGATTATGACTAGGGTTAGGGCTTGGGTTAGGGTTATGGTAAGGGATAGGGTTAGTTTTAGAGATAGGTTTTGATCTAGAATTAGTGCTAGGGCAAGAGTTATGACTAGGGTTAGGGCTTGCGTTAGGGTTACGGTAAGGTATATGGTTAGAATTGGGATAAGTCTTGTGTGAGAATTATACTTAGTCTTAATTGTAGGGTAAGAGTTAGGGTTAGGAATAGGGCTATATTAGGGCTAGGATTAGGGCTAGGTTTAATATTAGGGTTACGGCTAGAGTTAGGGTTATGATTAGGGCTAGGGCTAGGGTTAGGGTTAGTGTAAGGGTTAGGGTTTAAGATAGGGTTAGGGCTAGGGGGAGTGTTAGGTTTAGTGTTAGGTCTAGGTTATGGTTATGGTTATGATTAGGCTTTGGGTTTTGATTAGGGCTTGGGTTTTTATTAGGGTTAGGGCTAGTTTTAGTGTAATGTATTGGATTAGATGTAAGATTAGATTTAGGGTTAAGTTTAGGTTATGGTTAAATTTAGGTTCAGGGATAGGTTTAGTTTTTATTTATGGTAATGTTTAGGGTTAAGTTTATGGCAAGGTTTAGGTTTAGAGTTAAGTCGAGGGTTAGGATTAAGATTAGGGTTATGGATAGGGTTAGGTTTAGGGCTAGGGTTCTTATTAGGGTTAGGTTTAGGGTTAGGGTAATGTTAGGTTTAGAGCTAGGGTTAGTAGTAGGGTTAAGTTCAGGATTAGGGCTAGGGTTAGGTTTATGTTTACGTATAGGGCTATGGTTATGTTTAGGCTAAGGGTTAGGCTTTGAGCTAGGGTTCTGTCTAAGGCAAGGGTTAGGGTTAGGGCTACATTTAGGATTATGGTTATTTTAAGGGTAGGATTAGGCCTCAGAATAGTGCTAGGTTTTGTGTTAGGTTGAGGCCCAAGGTTAAGGCTATGTGTAATATAAGATCTAGGATTCTGATTAGCGCTAGTTTTAGGGTTAGGGTTATGGCTATGTCTAGTGTTAGTTTTAGGTTTTGGGTTAGGTTCAGGTTTAGAGATAGGTTTAGTGTTAGTGTTAGGGTCAGTGTTCAGGTTAGAGTTAGGTTTAGGGTGAAAGCCAGAATTAGGACTAGGTTTAGGTCTAGAGATAGGGATAGTGTTCACTTTAGGATAAGGATTATGTTAGGGCTAGGGCTCAGGTTTCTTTAGGTCTAGGTCAAGAATAATGGCTATATTGAGGATTAGGCTTAGGTCTAGGGCTAGTGTTAGTCTTAGGTTTAGGTATAAGTTTACTGGTAGAGCTAGTTTAGGGCCTGGTTTAGGGTTAGGGTCAGATTTAGTCTGAGCATCTGTGTTAGGGTAATGATTTGAGTTAGGGTTAGAGCTAGAATGAGGGCTAGGGTTAGGATTAGTAATAGGGTTAGGGTTTGGATTAGGCTATGGATTAGGATTAGGACTAAGGTTAGCATTATGGATAGGGCTTGGCTTAATGTAAGTGATAGAGTTAGAGCTAGGGTTAGGGCTAGGATTAGAGTTAGGGTTAGGGCTGGGGCTAGGTTTAGGTTTAGGTTTACATCTATGGTTAGGACTCAGGTTAGGGCTAGTTTTTCTGTTAGGTTTAGGGAGTATCAAAGAAATCTGACCAAATAATTTGGGGAGGTAGTTCAGTACATGTATATTTCCCTGTTATCTCCAACAGTGCTTTCGGATAAAGATGTTTTTGCATGCTTCAGCTTTGGGAAACATTCACAAGGAAGAAACCAGAGTGCCCACATAGAACTGATTAGGTGTGTGCAGTTTTAAGCAGCAAGCACCAACCCTGTTTGATTTCAAGTTCCATTTCCATTTACACGTATAGGTCAAAATGAAGGAAACCTTAAAATACAAACTGTTCCTGACAGCAAACCATTGAAGGGATAAGGTCCAAACATGGGGAAAATAGTAAGACTAGGTAAAAGACAAATTATGCCAAGTATCAAATGAATTTGAACAAAACTCACTCTAACACTAGATCTAACCCAACCCTAAACTAATTCTAACCTATTTAGAGTACCTATGATCATAGAAGTCCCAAACTTGGGGTGCCTAAAGGCACAACTTAACAGATGAATTTTCTGCAGTATCAAAGAAATTTGATGAAAATTGGGGGAGGTATTTTAGTACATTCATATTTTCCTGTTTTTTTTTTTCTTAAAGTGCTCATGGATAAATTGTTTTTCATGCTTCAGCTTAAGGTACTTTCACAAAGAAAAACCAAAGAGTGCCCACAGAGGGCTGATTGAGTGTTTGAAGTTTCATGCAGCTAGCAACAACACTGTTTGATTTCCAGCTCCATTGCATTCACACCTATAGGCCCTAAGTAAGTGAAACCTAAAAATTCAAACTGTTCCTGACACTGAACCATTGAACATTGAAGGCCCAAACTTGGGGAACCTACTAAGGCTAGGTCAAGGATGAATCCTGTACAGTATCAAATTAATCCAACCCAAAAAAGTTGAAGCTCTTTCATTACATGGGTATTCTGCTTGCTCCTAATGCACCCAGAGATAAAGCCGTTACTTTCTACTTCATCTTAGTTCTACTTCCATGGCAAACACCAGATTATGCTCACTGAAAATCGATAGATTGTGTGAAGACTCAAGCAGCTAGCCCAAACCCTGTTTGATTTCCAGCTTTTTTTCATTCACCTCTACATGGAAAAAAAGAAGAGAAACATGAAAATTGAAACTGTTCCTGAAAGCAAACCCTTTATGTAGGAGGCCCAAACATTTGGAGTATAGTCAAAATAGGAAAAAGATGAATCCTGCACAGTATCATAGAAATTTGAAAACAAAAGTAACTCTTATCTTAACACTAGGTCTAATCCTAGTCCTAACACTAACCCTAACACTAACTTTAACCTGTTTAGAGTCCCTTTGATCCTAGAAGTCCCACACTTGGGGAGCCAAGTTGGGTAAGTTAACAGATGAATCTTTCACAATATCAAAGAAGTCTGACCAAATAATTGGGGAGGTAGTTTAGTACATGCATATTTCCCTGTTTTCTCCTAAAGTGCTCTCACATAAAGTTGATTTGCATGCTTCAGCTTAGGCCTACTTTTACAAGGAATAAACCAGAGAATGCCCATAGAATACTGATTGAGTATGTGAGGTTTGAAGTACGTAGCACCAACCCTGTTGGATTTCCAGCTCCATTTCCATTTACACGCATAGGTCAAAATGAAATGGAAACTTAAAATACAAACTGTTCAGGAGAGCAAACCCTTGACGTAAGAGGTCCAAACCTAAAGAATATAGTAAGGCTAGGTCAAAGTTGAATCCTGCCCAGTATCAAAGAAATTTGAACAAAACTAAATCTAACAAAATATTAGCTGTAAATCTAGCCCTAAACTAATACACAATCTAACCTAACCTGTTGAGAAAACCATTGATCAGAGTAGTCCCCAAATAAAGGAGCCCAGTGGGGCAAACTAACAGATGAATCCTGTGCAGTATCAAAGAAATCTGACCAAATAATTGGGGGAGGTATTTCAGTACGTGCATATTTCCCTGTTTTCTCCTAATGTGCTCTTGGATAAATTATTTTTTTTCATGCTTCAGTTTAAGGTTCTTGCACAAGGAACAACCAGAGAGTGCCCACAGAGAGCTGATTGAGTGTGTGAAGTTTCAAGCAGCTAGTACTAGCTCTGTTTGATTTCCAGCTCCATTTTCATTCATGTCTATAGGCCATAATAAAGTGAAATCTAAAAATTCAAACTGTTCCTGACAGTGAACTGGCAAACCTTGAAAACTCAAACTTGGGGATCCTACTAAGACTAGGAAAAGGATGAATCCTGTACAATATCAAATAATCCATGCAAAAATAATTAAAGCTTGCTCCTAAAATGCTCACAGATAAAGCTGTTTCTTTCAAATTCAGCTTTGGGCTACTTCCACAAGAAAAAAAAAAAAGAGAGAATGTGCCCTGAAAACTGGTTGAGTGTGTGAAGTTTCAAGCAGCTAGCACAAACCCTGTTTGAGTCCAGCTCCATTTTCATTCACCCCTATAGGGCAAAATGAGGTGAAAGATGAAAATTAAAACTACTCCTGAGAGGAAACCTTTTTACTAGGAGGCCCAAATATGGGGAGCATACTAAGAAGAGAAAAAAGATAAATCCTGCTCAGTATTCATAAAGTTGAAAAAAATCTAACACTAACCCTAACACTAGTCCTAACCCTAACTCTAACCATAACCCTAAGCCTAACCTGTAAATAGAACCTTGGATCATAAAAGTTTTAAACTTGGGGAGACTAGTGGGGCAAGCTTACATATGAATCCTGCACAGTATCAAAGAAATCTGACCAAATAATTGGGGGAGGTATTTCAGTACATGCATATTGCCCTGTTTTCTCCTAAAGTGCTCTTGTATTTGTTTTGCATGCTTCAGCTTATCACTACCTTTACAAAGAAGAAACCAGAGAGTGCCCACAGACAACTGATTGAGTATGTGAAATTTCAACCAGCTAGCACCAACCCTCTGATTTCCAACTCCATTCTCATTTACCTATATAAATCAAAATGAAGTGAGACATTAAAAACAAACTATTTCCAACAGCGAACCATTGAACCAAGAAGGCCCCAAACTGGGGCACATAGTAAGGCTAGGTAAAAGATAAATCTTCCCAGTATCAAAGAAATTTGAACAAAATAAACTCTAACCCTAACACTAGCTCTAAAGCTAGCCCTAACCCTAACCATAACACTAGCCCTTACCTGTTTAGAGAACCATTGATCCTAGAAGTGCCAACCTTGGGGAGCCTAGTGGAGCAAGCTAAAAGATGAATACTGTGCAGTATCAAAGAAATCTGATCAAATTTTTGGGAGACTTATTTCAGTACATACATGTTTCTCTGTTTTCTCCTTAAGGGCTCTCGGATACTGTTTCTTTTGCATGCTTCAATTTGGCCTACCTTCAAAAGAAAGAAACTAGAGAGTGCCCACTGAGAACTAATTGTGTGAAGTTTCAAGCACCTCTGGCGAACCCTGTTTGATTTCCAGCTCAATTTTCATTCACTTCAATAAGCCATAATGAAGGGAAACCAAAAATACAAACTGTTCCTGACAGCGAACCATTGAACCGACAAGGCCCAAACCTGTGGAGCATAGTAAGGCTAAGTAAAAGATGAATCCCTCCCAGTATCATATAAATTTGAAGAAATCTAGGGCCGCATGCATGCTCTCGGCGCAGATGGAAGGCTGGGCTGTGCAGTTTCTCTAGGTGATGACAGCAGTCTCAGGCACACAGACGCTCTCTGCACAAATGCAAGGCAGCACAGAACACAGAGGCTTTTCTTGCAGGTCACCAGACCGAGCTCTGGACACAGCACAAGGTCACTCCAGAACCACCGACCTCACCAAACACCATACATGGGTAATAGATGGAATCCATCTTGCAAAACCTTCCACGCCATCTATCAGAGGGCATGGCTAACAGCTGGGTTCTGTAGCTTATCAGGTAAGCGGTTTCCAACTCTCCTACCTCCAGCTGTGATAATTCAAGATTTTTCACACAAGCTTTTTGGGGGTGTAGCTATCCATGAGAAACAGCAACTGTACAGGCACCTGGTTTCCAATTCAGAGACTAAGAGTAGGGAGGCTCCAGGTAGAAGCTCAAGCCCTCTCACCCTGGCCACCTCCACCACCCTGAGAACAGAGACTCAAGCTAGGAATAGAAAACTCCACCTAATGCAAGAAAAGAAAAAAAGAGTTCTGAGAGCCTTTTTTTCTTTCTTACTTTTCTTTTCTTGCTCTTCTCATCCATTCTCCTCTACCCTTCCCCCTCTGGTCCTCACAACCTCAACATATTTGAAACCAAGAACTCTCCATGAAATTGGACTTTAAGAACTGAATCACTAGAATTGTATAATTTAGAGGAATTGCATAGGCCCCACCTCACCACCTCTTTATTTGCTCTTATTTTCTTTCTCCCTCTCTTTCTTTCTTTCCTTGTTATTTTTCTTCTTTTTTCTTTCTCCCTCTATCCCACTTTCAGCCTCCTAACTTTTACTATTTATACATAGAGTAATTATATGAATACAGATAAGGAGTTTGAATTTATACATTCTTCCATAAATTCCCCCTGCCTTTTCATTAGAGTTCTCCTCCAAAGTTGCTAAGTTAGATTAATCACATACCCTCATTCCTTTCCCCCTTAACATAGCATCCTACCCCTGACCCTCAGTTCTCTATACACCACCAGAAATGATATGTCCTTTATGAAACTAATGACTATATTCTAAATAATAATTGAAGCCAACATCTGTAGACACAGAGTCTAAATATAAATGTATTTAAAATGCTTAGGCTTAGGCTTCGGGTTAGGGTTAGATTTAGAGTTAGGTTTTGATCTATGGTTAGGGCTAGGGCTAAGGGTAGGGCAAGGGTTAGGACTAACGTTTGGGTTAGGTTTAGGATTATGGTAAGGAATAGGGTTAGAACTAGTGATAGGGCTGGTGTGAGAGTTAGAGTTAGTCTTAGAGCTAGGATTAGGGTTAGGGTTAGGGTTAGGGATAGGGCTAAATTAGGGCTAGTGTTAGTGTTAGGTTTAGGCCTTTGGTTAGGTTTGGAGTTAGGATTACATTTAGGGTAAGGTATTGCATTAAATCTAGTTTGAGGGCTAGGGCTAGGGTTAGGTTCAGGGTTATGATTAAAGATAGGTTTAGGGCCAGGATGAGGGCTAATGTTTGTGTTAGGGTTAGGGCTACTATTAGGGCTAGGGCTAATGGGTTACAGTTAGGGATAGATTTAGTGTTAGGTTAGGTGTATACTAAGGGTCATATTTAGAATTAGGGTTATTATTAGGTTCAGGATCAAGGTGAGGGTTTGGGTTAGGTTAGGGTTTAGGTTTAGGGCTTGAATTAACATTAGGGATTTGGGTTAAGGTAATGAAAGGGTTAGGTTTAGGGTTTAAGTGTGGTTTAGTGTAATGGATAGGATTATGGTTAGGCCTAGGGTTAGCATAAGGGTCATCATTAGGGTAATGGATAGGGTTAGACCTATGATTAGGGGTAGGGTTATGTATAGGTTTAGGGCTTTTGTTTGTGTTAGGTTAGTTTAGGTGTGGTTTAGTGTAATGGATAAGGTTAGGGTTAGGCCTAGGCTTAGCATAATGAGTTATCATTAGGAAAATGAATAGGGTTAGACCTACGATTAGGGTAGGGTTATGTATAGGATTAGGGTTTTTCTTGGGTTAGGGTTAGATTTACGTTTAGGGTTAAAGCTAGGTTTAGTGGCTGAGGATGTGGCTAAAGAAGTAGCATGCTCGCCTGGCATGTGCAGGGCGCTGGGTTCGATCCTCAGCACCACATATGAATAAAATAAAGATGTTGTGTCCACCGAAAACTAAAAAATACATATTAAAAACTAGGTTTAGGACTTGCATTGAGACTAGGTTTTGTATTAGGTTAGGGCTAGGGTTAAGGCTACGGCTAATGTACAAAGTAGCGTTATGATTAGAGCTAGTGATAGGGTCAGGGATAGGGCTATGTCTAGTGTTAGGGTTAAATTTAGGGTTATGATGATGTTTAGAGCTAGGTTTAATGTTAGGGTCAGAGTCAGAGTCCAGATTAGTTTTCAGGTTAGGGTTGAAACTAGAATTAGATATAGGATTAGGACTAGGTGTAGGGTTAGAGTTATGATTCGGTTTTGTTTTAGGGCTAGGGGTAGAGTTAGGACTAGTTTTAGAATTAGGGCTAGTGTTAGTGTGAGGTTTAGTCTTAGGTTTAGGGTTAGATTTAGAGTTAGGTTAAATCTAGGCTTTGAGCTAGGGGTAAGGATTGGGCTAGGATTAGGGCTAAGTATAGGGTGATGGTAAGGGATAGGGTTAGAACTAGGTATAAGGCTAGGGCGAGAGTTTGAGTTAGTCTTAGGGCTAGGGTTAGGGTTGGGTTAGGGATAGGGCTAAATTAGGGCTGGGATTAAGAATAGGGTTAATGTTAGGGTTAGGCCTAGGTTGAGGGCTAGGGTTATTGTTAGGGTTAGGGTTAGGTTTAGGATAAGGGATGGGATTACAGCTACTTCTTTCACTAGGGTGAGGATTAGAATGAGGGTTTGGTTATGGTTACATTTATGATTAAGACGAGGTTTATAGCTAGAATGTGGGCTAAGGTTTGTGTTAGGATTAGGACTAGGATTAGAACGAGGGCTAATGTCAGGTCTAGGGTTAGAGTTAGGGAGAGTTTTAGGGTTAGGTTTATAGCTAGGTCTATTGTAAGGGTCAGGTTTCTTTTTAGGGTCAGGTTTAGAACTATGGGTATTATTGGGGTAAGAGTCAGGGTTAGGGTTTTTATTAGATTAAGGTTTAGGGTTAAGGCTTGAGTTATCATTACAGTTATGGATAGGTTAATGATAGTTTTAGGTTTAGAGTTGAGGTTAGGTGTAGGGTAATGGATAGGGTTAGGGTTAAGTATAGGATTAAGGTTTGGCCTAGGGTTAGCAGAAGTGTTAGGGTTATCATTAGGGTAATGTTTAGGGTTAGAGCTAGTGATAGGGCTAGTGTTATGCTTAGGATTAGGTCTAGGGTTAGGCCTTGGTTTAGGGTTAGGTCTAAGGTTAGGGTTATAGTTAGTGTTAGTGTTAAAGCTAGGGTAGGGCTTGGGTTTTGCAATAGGTTAGGGCTATGGCAAATGTAAGAACTTTGCTATGATTAGGGCTAGTTTTAGGGTTAAAGTGAGAGCTAAGTATAGTTTTAGGGTTACGTTTAGGGTTAGGGTGAAGTTTACAGCTAGGGTTAGTGTTACTACCTGGGTCATTGTTCAGTTTAGGGTTATGGTTAGTGGAAAAGCCAGAATTAGTTCTAGGGTTAAGACTAGTGGAAGGGTTAATTTTTGGCTTTAGGCTAATGGTTATTATTAGGGCTAGAGCTAAGATTTTCTTTAGGTCTAGGTCTAGAGTTATGGATAGTTTAGGATTAGGTTTAGGTCTAGGACTAGTGTTAGGTTTAGGTTTAGGTATAAGGTTACCAATAGGGCTAATGTTAGGGTTCGGTTTAGGGTTAAGTTCAGGGTTAGATCTATGATTAGTGTTAGGGTTAGTATAAGGGTCAGGGTTAGGGTTAAAATTTGGGTTATGGTTAGAGCTAGAATGAGGGCTACTAATAGGATTAGGATTTGTTTTATGTTAAGGAATAGAATTAGGATTAGGATTAGAATTAGCATTAGGTTTAGGGTTTCGCATAGGGTAAGGGATAGGGTTAGAGCTAGGGTTAGGGCTAGGGTTAGGATTAAAGTTAGGTTTAGGGCTCGGATAAGGGCTAGTTTTGTGTTAGAGTTATGGCTACGGTTAGAGCAATGGCTAATGTAAGAACTATGGATTTTAGGGTTAGTTTTAGGGTTTGGTTAGGAGTTAAAACTCTAGTGTTAGGATTAGGTTTAAGGTTAGGGTGAAATATAGAGCTAGTGTTAGTGTTAGGTTAATAGTCAGTGTCAGGTTTAGTTTTAGGGTTAGGGTTAGGACTCGGATTAAGGCTAGGGTTACTGTAAGGGTTCGGTTTCAGGTTAGGGTGGTGTTTAGAGCTAGGGTTAGTATTAGGATATGATTCAGAGTTAGGGATAGTATTAAGGTTAAGATTAGGACTCAAATTAGGGCTAGGGTAAGGTCTAGGTGTAGTGTTAAGGTTTGGTTTAAGTTAAGGTTTAGGGTTAGGGCTATTGCTTGGTTTTGTTTTACTGTAAGGGTTAGTGTTAGGGATAGTTTTATGATTAGCATTAGGGATAGGGCTAGTGTTAATGTTAGCCTTAGGCTTAGGGTTAGGGTTAGATTTAGAGTTAGGGTTAGATCTAGGGTTAGGACTATGAATAAGTTTTTGGCAATGGTTATGGCTAGGTTTAGGGCTAGGTTTAGGATTACAGTAATGGATAGGGTTAGAAGTAGGGTTAGGGCTACTGTGAGAGTTAGAGTTAGCCTTAGAGCTAGGGTTAGGGTTAGGGTTATGTATAGGGTTAAATTAGGGCTAGGATTAGTGTTCACCTTAGGCCTAGAGTTAGGGTTAGGGTTAGGTTTAAATTTAGGGTAAGGAATGGCTTTATAGCTAGGTTTAGAGATAAGGTGAAGGTTAGAATTAGGGTTAGGACTATGGTTAGGGTTAGGGTAATGATTAAGGCTAGGTTTGGGGCTAGGATGAGGGCTATGCTTTATTTTAGTGTTAGGGCTAGGATTAGGGCTAGGGCTAATGTGAGATCTAGGATTATGGTTAAAGATAGATTTAGGGTTAGGTTTATGCCTACATATAATGAAAGGGTTAGGTTTAGGGTTATGGTCAGGTTTAGAGCTAGGGTAAAGGTCTGGGTTAGAAGTTTTGGATAGGTTAAGTTTTAAAGTTAGGGCTCGAATTAGCATTATGGTTAGTGTTAGTGTAAATATAGGGTGAGGTTTAGGGTTTAGGTTTGGTTTAGAATAATGTATAGGTTTAGGATTAGGGAAAGGGTTAGATTTAGGCCTAGAGTTATGGTTATTGCAATGGATAGGTTTAGAGATATGTTTAGGGCTAGGCTTATGGTTTTGATTAGGTTTAGGGTTAGGATTAGGTTTAGGGTTAAACCTCGGTTTAGGGATTGGATTAGGGCTAGGTTTTGGGTTAAGTTAGTGCTAGGGTTAGGGGTAAGGCTAATGTAAGTGTCAGGGTTACAATTAGGGTTAATTTAGGGTTAGGGTTAGTGGTAGGTCTAGTGTTAGGTTTAGGGTTATGGTTAGGTTGATGTTTAGACTAGGGTTAATATTATGGTCAGAGTCAGGGTCAGTGTTAGTTTTAGCTTTCAGCTTAAAACTAGAATTAGAGGTAAGGTTAGGGTTAGGGTTAAGGGTTGGTTTAGGTTAAGGGTTAGAGTTAGGGCTATGGCTCGGTTTTGTTTTAAGGCTACGGTTAAAGTTAGATTTAGAGTTAGGGTTAGGGTTAGGCTTAGGGTTAGGATTTGATTTAGAGTTAAAATTAGATCTAAGTTAGGGCTAGAGCTAATGATAGGGCTAGGGTTAGGGCTTGGTTTAGGGCTAGAATTAGGGTTCCAGTAAGGGATAGGGTTAGAACTAGGGATTGGGTAGGGTGAGAGTTAGGGTTAGTCATAGGGCTAGGGTTTGGGCTAGGGTTATGAATAGGACAAAATTAGTGCTAAGATTAGGGCTACGGTTAGTTCCTGGGTTAGGCCTAAAGTTAGGTTTAGGGTTAGGATTAAGGCTAGGTTTAGGACTGGGGTTTGTGTTAGGTTTAGGGCTAGGATTAAGGCTATGTCTAATGTCAGGTCTTAGCTTATGGTTGGGGATAGTTTTAGGATTAGTGTTATGGCTAGGTCTAGTGTAAGGGTTAGGTATAGTGTAAAAGTCATCCTTAGAGCTAGGAGATTTATTAGGGTCAGGGTCAGTGTTAGAGTTTGTTTGAAGTTAGGTTTTAGGGTTATGGCTTGAATTAGCACTAGGGTGTGGGTTAGGGTAATAATAGGGCTTTGTTTAGAGTTAAAATTAGGTTTAGGGTAATTGATAGGGTTAGGGTTAGCAATAGGGTTAAGGTGAGGCCTAGGGTTCACATTAGGGTAAGGGTTATGGTTAGTATAATGGATAGGATTAGAGCTTATTTTAGGGCTAGGTTTATGGTTAAGAATAGGTCTTGAATGAGGGTTAGGGTTAAAACAAGGATTAGGCTTAGGTTTATGTTTAGCATAAAATTAGGTTTTGAGCTATGGTTAGGGCTAGTTTGTGGGTTAGCTTTAGGGTTACTTCTAGGGATAAGATTATATTACTCATAGGGTTTGGGTTAGGATTAGGGCTAGGGACATCATTAGGGATAGGGTTAGGGTTAGGGTAATGTATACGATTAGATGTAGTTTTAGGGCTATGTTTAAAGTTAGATTGAGGTTTAGGCTTAGAGTTAGGGCTATGGTTATGTTTAGGTTTATAGTAAGGGTTAGGGTTTGAGCTAGGGTTAGGTCTATGGCAAGTGTGAGGTTAGGTCTAGGATTAGTTTTCCAGTTAGGTTTAGGTTTATCATTAAGCCTAGGATTATCAATAAGGTTAAGTTTAGGTTTAGAGTAATGGGTAGGTTTAGAGCTAGGTGTATGGCTAGGGTTAAGGTTAGAATTAGGGCTAGGGTTAGGGTTAGATTGAGGTATAGGTGTAGGTTTATGTTTAGAAAAATGTTTAGGTTTTGAGCTAGGATTAGGACTAAGGCAAGGGTTAGGTTAGGGTTAGGGCTAGGGTTAGGGTTAGGGTTATGCTTAAGGCTTGATTTAGGCCTAGGACTAGCTCTAGATTTTGTGTTAGGTTTAGGCCTAGGGTTAGGGCTATGGGTAATGTAAGAGCTATGGTTATCTTGAATGCTAGCTGTAGGGTTAGGGTTATGGCTAGGTCTAATATTAGGTTTAGATTTTGGGGTAGGGTCAGATTTAGAGATAGGTTTACTCTAAAGGCAGGGTCAGTGTTTGGGTTAGAGTTAGTGTTAGGGTTACAGACAGAAATCGCTCTATGTTTATGTCTAGGGTTAGGGTTAGTGTTTGAGTTATGTTAAGGATTATTGTTAGGGCTTGGGCTAGGTTTATGCTTAGGTCTAGGGCTAGAGTTTAGGCTAGATTTAGGATTTGGTTTAGGTGTAGGGCTAGTGTTAGTGTTTGGTCTAGGGTTAGGGTCAGTTTTAGACCTAGGGTTAGTGTTAGGGTCAGAATAAGGTTCAGGGTTATCATTAGGGTTTGGAATAGGGTTAGAGCTAGAATGAGGGCTAGGGTTAGGGCTAATAATAGGGTTAGGGTTTTGGTTAGCCTGAGAATTAGAGATAGGTCTAGGGTTACCATTAGGGTTAGGATTTTTCTTAGGTTAAGGGATAGCCTTAGAGTTAGGGTTAATGGTAGAGTTAGTGTTAGAGTTAGGGTTAAATATAGGTTTAGAGCTCGGATTAGGGCTAGTTTTTGTGTTAGGGTTAGGGCTAGATTTGGGTATTGGCTAATGTAATTGCCAGGGTTACAATTAGAATTAGTTTTAGGGTTATGGTTATGGGTAGGTCTAGTGTTAGATTTAGGTTTAAGGTTAGGGTAATATTTAGATCTAAAGTTATTGTTAGGATATGAGTCAGCATCAGGGTTAGATTTAGGGTTAGGTTTAGGACTCAAATAAGGGCTAGGGTTACTG
Organism: Marmota monax; assembly: GCF_021218885.2. Taxonomy (NCBI): domain Eukaryota; kingdom Metazoa; phylum Chordata; class Mammalia; order Rodentia; family Sciuridae; genus Marmota; species Marmota monax. The sequence goes on from NW_026691967.1 coordinate 22,129, forward strand.
TTAGTGTTCAGTTTAAGGTGAGGGCTGTGTTTAGAGCTAAGGTGACTGTTAGGATATCAGTCAGGGTCAGGGTTAGCTTTAAGGTTAGGGTTATGACTTGAATTAGGGCTAGGGTTACTGTTAGGGTTTGGTTTAAGTTTAGCATGGTCTTTAGAGCTAGGGTCAGTGTTAGGATATGAGTCAGAGTCAGGGTAAAATTTAAGATTATGGTTAGGACTCAAATTAGGGCTAGGGTTATGTCTAGGTGTAGTGTTAGGGTTTGGTTTAAGTTAAGGTTTAGGGTTAGGGCTGTTGCTCAGTTTGTTTTAGTCCTAGGTTTCGGGTTTGGGCTAGTTATAAGATTAGCATTAGGGTTAGGGTTTAGTTTAGTGTTAGGTTTAGGCTTTGGATTAGGGTTAGATTTGGATTTAGCATTAAATCTAGGATTAGGGCTAGGTCTAACTAAAGGGCAAGGGTTAGGGCTAGGGTTATGGTTACAGTAACAGATAGGGTTAGAACTAGGGCTAAGGCTAGGGTGAGAGTTAGAGTTAGTCTTAGGGCTAGGGTTTTGGTTAGTTTTATGGATAGGGCTAAGTTAGCGCTAGGATTAGGGCTAGGGTTAGTGTTCAGCTTAGGCCTAGTGTTAGGGCTAGGGTTATAGTTAATTTTAGGGTAAGGTATGGTGTTATAGCTAGGTTTAGAGGTAGGGTGAGGGTTAGAAATAGGGTTAGGGCTAGGGTTAGGGTTAGGGTTATGATTAAGGCTAGGTTAAGGGCTAGGATGAGGGCTAGGGTTTGTTGTAAGGTTAGGGCTAGAATTAGGGCTAGGGATAATGTCAGGTCTAGTGTTACAGTTTGGGGTATATTTAGGGTTAGGTTTGTGTCTATGCCTAGTGTAAGTGTTAGGCTTCAGGTAAGGGTCAGGTTTAGAGCTAGGTGTATTTTTAGGGTCAGGATCAGTGTTAGGGTTTGTTTTAGGTTAAGGTTTGGGGATAGGGCTCAAATGAGCATTAGGGTTAGTGTTAGGGTTATGGTAATTGATTGGGTTAGGTTTAGATTTCAGGGTAGGTTTAGGGCTTGGAGAGCTTTAGGGTTAGCAAAAGGGTGAGGATTATGCCTAGGGTTAACATTATGATTAGGGTTATCATAAGGATAATATATAGGTTTAGATCTATGGTTAGGGCTAGGGTTAGGTTAGGATTAGTGTTATTTAGGTTAGGTTTTGGGTTAGGACTATTAAACCTAGCTTAGGGTTAGGGTTAGGTTATATTTGGGTAAAGTTTAGGTTTTGAGCTAGGGTTAGGTCTAGGACGAGGGTTAAGTTTAGTGTTATGGTCAGGGTTAGGTTTAGGGTTAGGGCTAGGGTTTTCATTAGGGTTAGGATTAGGTTTAGGGTAATAGATTGGGTTAGATGCAATGTTAGCTTTATGGTTAAGGTTAGGTTTAGGTTTAAGTTTAGTTTTAGGGCTAGGTTTATCCTTGGTTTTAGGGTAAGAGTTAGGGTTTGAGTTAGGGTTAAGGCTATGGCAAGGTTTAGGTTTAGGGTTAGGTCTAGGGTTAGGTTTATGGTTAGGTTTAGGGTTACAGTTAGGGTTATGGATAGGGTTATCATTAGGGTTAGGTTTAGTTAGGGTAATGGCTAGGGTTAGAGCTAGTGTTAGGTCTAGGGTTAAGGTTAGGATTAGGGCCACGGTTAGGGTTATGATTAGGGATAGTGCTAGGGTTATGTTTAGGCTAAGGGTTAGGCTTTGAGCTAGGGTTAGGACTAAGGTGAGGGTTAGGGTTAGAGTTAGGACTAGGGTTAGGGTTATGGTGAGGGTTATTCTTAGGGTAGGTTTAGGCCTCGATTAGGGTTAAGGTATTTAAGTTTTGTGTTAGGTTTAGGCCTAGGGTTAGTGCTATGTGTAATGTAATTCTAGGGTTCTGATTAGAGCTAGTTTTAGGGTTAGGGTTATGGCTAGGTCTAGTGTTAGGTTTAGGTTTTGAGTTAAGGTCAGGTTTAGAGCTAGGTTTAATATTAGTTTCAGGGCCAGTGTTCAGGTTAAAGTTAGGGTTAGGGTGAAATCCAGAATAGAACTAGGGTTAGGTCTAGTGGTAGGGTCAGTGTTTGGTTTAGGTTAAGGGTTATTGTTAGGGCTAGCATTAAGTTTTTGTTTAGGTCAAGGGCTAGAGTAATAGCTAGATTAAGATTAGGTTTAGGTATGGGGCTAGTGTTAGGTTTAGGTTTAGGTATAAGTTTACTGGTAGGGCTAGTTTCAGGTTTCAGTTTCTGTTTAGGGTCAGGTTTAGACCTATAATTAGTGTTAGGGTCAGAATAAGGGTGAAGGTTAGGGTGAGGTTTTGAGTTAGGATTAGATCTAGAATGAGGGCTGGTGTTAGGACTAGTAATAGGGTTATTGTTTGGGTTTGGCTAAGGATTAGGATTAGGACTAGAGTTAGCTTTATGAATAGGGTTTGGCTTAGGGTAATGGATAAAATTAGAGCTAGGGTTAGAGCTAGGATTAGAGTTAGGTTTAGGGCTAGTTTTAGGGTTAGGGTTAGGGTTAAGTCTAGTGTTAGGGCTCATATTAAGGCTAGTTTTGTGTTAGAGTTAGGGCTAGGTTTTGGCTAAGGCCAATGTAAGAACTAGGGTTACGATTAGGGTTAGTTTTAGGGTTAGGGTTTCGGCTAGGTCTAGTGTTAGCATTAGTTTTAGGGTTAGGGTGATATTTAGAGCTAGGATTTGTGTTTGGATATGAGTCAGAGTGAGGGTTAGTTTTAGGCCTAGGACTCGAATTAGAGCTTGGGTTATGGCTAGTTATGGGTTAGGGTTTGCTTTAGGTTAAGATTTAGGGTTAGAACAATGGCTCGGTTTTATTTTAGGGATAGAGCTTGGATTAGGGATAGTTTTAGGATTAGCAATAGTGTTAGAGCTAGTTGTAGAATGAGGTTTATGCTTAAGATTAGGGTTAGATTTAGAGTTATGGTTAGATCAAGGGTTAGGGCTATGGCTAGCGTTAGGGCTCAGGTTAGGGCTATTGTGAGGGTTAGGGTTAGGGTTAGGGTTATAAATAGAAATAGGGCTAGGGTGTGAGTTAGAGTTAGTCTTAAGGCTAGGGTTAGGGATAGGGTTAAGGTTAGGGGTCAAATAGGGCTAGGATTAGTGCTATGATTAGTGTTAGGGTTAGGCCTATGGTTAGGGCTAGGGTTAGGGTTAGTTTTAGGGGAAGGAATGGGTTATATACCTAGGTTCAGTTCTAGGGCGAGGGTTATATTTAGGGATAAGGCTAGGGTGAGGTTTCGGGTTAGGATTAAGTCTAGTTTTAAGGCTAGGATGAGGGCTAGGGTTTGCGTTAGGGTTAGGGCTAGGATTAGGGCTAGGGATAATATCAGGTCTAGGGTTAGGGTTAGGGGTAGTGTTAGGGATAGGTTTATGGCTAGGTCTAGTGTAAGGATTAGGTTTAGTGTAGGGCTCAGGGATAGAGCTAGGTTATTATTAGGGTCAGAGTATGGGTTAGGGTTTGGTTTGGGTTAAGGTTTAAGTTTAGGGCTCAAATTAGCATTAAGGTTAGGTTTGGGGTTAGAGTAATGGATAGAGTTAGGATTACAGTTCAGGTTAGGTTTAGAGTAATATATAGGGTTAGTGTTAGGGATAGGGTTCGGGATAGGCCTAGGGTTAATATTTGGTTTAGGCTTATATTTAGAGTAATGAATATGTTTAATGCTAGTGTTAGGGATAGGGTTAGGGTTAGGCTGAGGGTTAGCATTTGGTTTAAGCTAACCAAATGAATAGGTTTAGTGCTAGTGTTAGGGCTTAGGTAAAGGTTAGGGTTAGGACTAGGATTTGGGTTACTCCTAGGGTTAGTGTTAGGGTTCGGTTTAGGGTAAGTGTTAGGGATTGAGCTAGGTTTAGGGCTAGGGCAAGGGATGGGGTTAGAATCAGGGCTATGGTTAGGGTTAGGGTTAGGTTTAGGGTTAGGGCTAGGGTTAGGGTTATGTTTAAGGTAATGGATAAAGTTAGAGCTAGTATTTGGGCTATGGTTACACTTAGGATTAGGGATAGGGATAGGGTTAGGTTTTGAGCTAGGGTTATGTTTAGAGTAAGGGTTAGAGTTTGAGCTAGGGTTAGGGCTAGGGCAAGCATTAGGTTTAGTGTTTGTGCTAGGGTTAGGGTTAAGGTTATGCTTAGGTCTAGGTTTAGGGCTTGTATTAGGGCTAGGTTTTGTGTGAGGTTTATGGCTAATGTTAGGGCTATGGGTAATGTAAGAGCTAGGTTTATGGTTATGGCTAGTTTTTTGGGTTAGGGTTATAAATATGTCTAGTGTTAGGTTTAAGTTTTGGGATAGGATAAGGTTTAGAGATAGGGTTTGTGTTAGGGTAAGCATCAGTGTTCGGGTTAGCATTGGGTTTATTGTTAGGGCTACAATTAGAACTAGGGTTAGGTCTAGAGCTAGAGTTAGTCTTTGCATTAGGTTAATGGTTATTTTAGGCTAGGGCTAGTTTTTTGTTTAGGACTAGGGCTAGAGTTATGGCTATATTTAGGATTAAGTTTGGGTCTAGTGCTAGTGTTATGGTTAGGTTTAGGTATAGGTTTACTGGTAGGGCTAGTGTTGGGATTCGGTTTAGTGTTAAGGTCAGGCTTTGACCTAGGGTTAGTGATAGGGTCAGAATAAGGGTAAGGGTTAGGATTAGGCTTCGGGTTAGGTTAGAGATAGAATGAGGGCTAGGATTAGGACTAGTAATATAGTTAGTGTTTGGGGTAAGCTAAGGATTAGGGTTAAAACTAAGGTAGCATTAGGGTGAGTGTTTGGATTAGGGTAAGGAATAGGTTTAGAGCTAGGGTTTGGGTTAGTGTTAGGGTTAGGGTTAGGGTTAAAGCTAGGGTTGAGGCTCAGATTAGCGCTAGGTTTAGTGTTAGGGTTAGGGCTATGGCTAATGTAAGAATTATCTTTATTGTTAGGGATAGTTTAAGGGATAGGATTAGGGCTAGGTCTAGTGTTTGGGTTAGGTTTATGGTTAGAGTGATGTTCAGAGTAGGGTTAGTTTTAGGGTCAGAGTCAGGGTCAGTATTAGTTGTAGGGATAGCTTTAGGACTAGGTGTAACGTTAAGATTTGTTTTAGGTTAAGGGTTAGTATTAGGGCTATAGGTCAGTTTTGTTTGTGGTCTATGTCTAGGGTTAGGGCTAGTTTTCAAATTAGAATTATAGTTAGGGCTAGTGTTAGGGTGAGGTTTAGGTTTAGAATTAGGGTTAGATTTAGAGTTAGGGTTAGTTCTAGGTTTAGGACTATGGCTTGTGTTAGGACTAAGTTTAGGTCTAGTGTTAGGGTTAGGCAATAGATAAGTTTGGTACTAGAAATAGGTCTAGGGCTAGAGTTAGGTTTAGTCTTAGGGCTAGGGTTAGAGTTAAGGTTACAGTTAGCAATAAATTAGGGCTAGGATTTGAGATATGGTTAGTGTTAGGATTAGGCCTAGGGTTAGGGCTAGGGTTAGTGTTAGTGGTAGTGTTAGGGTTAGGGTTAGGGATAGGGGAAAGGATGTGGTTATACCTAGGTTCACAACTAGGGCGAGGGTTGAAATTAGGGTTTGGGCTAGGGTTAGGGTTCGGGTTAGGATTAAGGCTAGGTTTACAATTAAAATGAGGGCTTGGGTTTGTGTTAGGTTTAAGGCAAGAATAAGGTAGAGTGCTAATGTCAGGTCTAGGGTTACAGTTAGGGATACTGTTAGGGTTAGTTTTATGGCTAGGTCTAGTTGAAGGGTTATATTAGGGTAAGGGTCAGTTTAGAGCTAGGTGTGTTATTAGAGTCAGAGTCTTGCTAAGAGTTTGGGTTAGCTTTTGGTTTATCTTTAGGGCTTGAATTAGCATTAGGGTTAGGTTTAGAGTTAGGGTTAGAGTAATTGATAGGGTTAGGTTTAGTGTTCATTTTAGGTTTAGGTAAGGATAAGGTTAATATTAGCGAAAGGTTTGGGGTTAGGCCTAAATGGATAGGGTTAGATTTAGGTTCAGGACTAGGGTTAGTGTTAGGTTTAGTGTAAATGTTAGGGTTTGTGCTAGGATTAGGACTATGGCAAATGTTAGGTTTATGGTTAGGTCTAGGCTTAGGTTTAAAGTTAGGGTTAGTGTAGGTTTAGGGTTAGGACTAGGGTAAAGTTTACAGTTAGGGTTAGAGTAGGTTTAGGGTTAGGGCTAGTGTTATCATGATGTTTATAATTAGGGTTAGGGTAATGGGTGGGGTTAGAGCTATCTTTAGAGCTATGTTTGGTTTAGGCTTATGTTTAGGGTAATGGATAGGTTTAGGTATAGTTAGGTATAGTTTTATGGTTAGGATTAGGGCTAGGGTTAGTTTTAGGTCTAGAGTTAGTGTTAGGGTTAGGTTTAGGGTAAGTGTTAGGGTTTCAGCTATGGTTATGGCTAGGTTGATGGTTAGGGTTAGTGTCAGGTCTAGGTTTAGGATTAGGGTTAAGTTTAAGGCTAGGGTTATCATTAGGGTTAGGATTATGTTTAGAGTAATGGATAGGGTTAGAGGTAGAGTTAGGGCTAGGATTATGGTTAGGATTAAGTATAGGATTAGGTTTAGGGTTAGGGCCAGATTTAGTGTTAGGGTTAGGTTTAAGATAATGGTTAGGGCTAAGGTTATGTTTAGGGTTAAAACGAGGTGTAGGGCTCAGTTTAGGGATAGATTTTGCATTAGGTTAAGGCTATGGCTAATGTAAGAACTAGAGTTATGATTAGGGCTACTTTTAGGGTTACTGTTAGGGCTAGTTCTAGTTTTAGGTTTACGTATACTTTTAGGGCGATGTTAGAGCTAGGGTTAGTTTAAGGTCAGAGCCAGGCTCAAGGTTAGTTTTAGGGTTAGGTTAGGACTGGAATTAGGGCTAAGGTTAGGGCTAGGTGTAGGATTAGGTTTTGGTTTAGATTAAGTGTTAGGGTTAGGGCTATGGCTCGGTTTTGTTTTAAGGCTTGAACTAGATTAGGGCTAGTTTTAGGATTAGTGTTAGTGTTAGGGCTAGTGTTAGTGTGAGTTTTAAGCTTAGGGTTAGGTTTGGACTTAGAGTTATGGTTAGTTCTAGGGTTAGGGCTAGGGCTAGTGTTAGGACTAAGGTTAGGGCAAGTGTTAGGGTTATGGTAAGGGATAGGGTTAGATCTAGGAATAGGGCTAGGGCAAGAGTTAGAGTTAGTCTTACTGGTAATGTTAGGAATAGTGCTAAATTAGGGCTAGGATCAGGTCTTGGATTAGTGTAAGGGTTATGTCTAGAGTTAGAGTTAGGGTTAGATTTGGGGGAAGGAATGGGGTTATAGCAAGGTTCAGAACTAGGGCGAGGGATAAAATTAAGGATAGGGCTAGTGTTCAGGTTCAGGTTAGGATCAAGGCTAGGTTTAGGGCTAGGATGAGGGCTAGCGTTTGTGTTAGGGTTATGGCAAGAATTAGGGCTAGGTCTAATATCAGGTCTAGGGTTATGGTCAGGAATAGTTTTCGGGTAAGATTTATGGCTAGGTCTAGTTTCAGAGTTAGGTTCAGGGTGAGGTTCAAGTTGAGAGCTAGGGGTATTATAATAGTCAGAATCAGGTTTTGGGTTTAGGTTAGGTTGAGGTTTAGGGTTATGGCTCAAATTAGCATTAGGTTTGAGTTAGGGCTAGGGTAATGGATAAGGTTAGGTTTAGGCTTCAGGTTTGGTTTATGGCTCAGGTTAGATTTAGGGTAATGGATAGGGTTAGGGTAAGGCCTAGGTTTAGCATTAGGTTTATGGTTATCATTAGGGTAATGGAAAGGTTTAGAGCTAGGGTTAGAGCTAGGGTTATGTTTAGGATTAGGGCTAGAGTTAGGATTAGGGTTAGGGTTAAGGCTAGGTTTAGGTTTAAGTTATGGGTTAGGGTTTGAGCTAGGGTTAGTGCTAAGGATAGGGTTAGGTTTAGGATTAGGTCTAGGATTAGGATTATGGTTACCATTAGAGTTAAGGTAATGGACAGGTTTAGATGTTGGGTTAGGGTTTGGGTTAGGTTTAGGATTAAGACTAGGGTTAGTGTTGAGTTTAGCATAATTGTTATGCCGAGTTTGAGCTAGAATTAGGAGTATGGCAAAGGTTAGGTTTATGGTTCAGTCTAGGTTTAAGTTTACAGTTAGGGTTAGATTAGGTTCAGGGTTAGAGATAGGGTTATCATGATGTTTATGGTTAGGGTTAGTGCAATGGGTGGGGTTAGAGCTAAGGTGAAGTCTAGTTTTAAGTTTAGGATTAGGGCTAGGGTTAGGGTTAGGTTAGGCTTATCATTTTCTTAAGGTTAGGTTAAGGGTAAGGGTCAGGGATTGAGTATGTTTTAGGACTAGGTTGAGGCCTCAGGTTAGAATCAGGGCTAGGGATAGAGTTAGGGTTAGGGTTAGGATTAGGGCTAGGTTTAGCATTAGGTTTAGTGTTATGGATAGGGTAATGGATAGAGTTAGAGCTAGGGTTTGGGCTATGGTTATGGTTAGGATTAGGGCTAGGATTGGGGTTAGGTTTTGAGCTAGGTTTATGTTTAGGGTAAGGGCTAGGGTTTGAGCTAATGTTAGTGATAGGGCTAGGTCGAGGATTAGGTTCAGCCTTAGGTCTAGGAACAGTATTATGGTAGGTTTAGGGTTAGAGTTAAGGTTAGGGCTATGGTTATCATTAGGGTAAGGGTTAGGACTTGGTTTAGGTTTAGAGTTAACATTATAGCTAGGGTTGGGGCTTGCATTAGGGCTAGATTTTGGGTTACATTAGGGCTAGTGTTAGGGATACAGCTAATGTAAGAACTAGGGTTATGATTAAGGCTAATTTTAGGGTTACGGTTAGGGCTAAGTCTAGTTTTATGGTTAGGTTTAAGTTCACGGTGATGTTTTGAGCTAGGGTTAGTGTTAGGTTCAGAGTTAGGGTCAGGGTTAGTTTTAGGGTTGGGGATAAGACTCGAATTAGGGGTAGGCTTAGGGCTAGATGTAGAGTTAGTATTTGGTTAGGTTAAGGGTTAGGGTTAGTTCTATGGCTCGTTATGTTTTAGGGCTAAGGCTAAAGATAAGGGTACTTTTACAATTAATGTTAGTGTTATTGCTAGTCATATGGTGAGTATAGGCTTAGGGGTACATTTAGAGTTATGGTTAATTCTAGGGCTAGGGCTATGGCTAGGGTTAGGGCTAAGGTTATGTCTAGTGTTTGGGTTATGGTAAGGGATAGTGTTAGAACTAGGAATAGAGCAAGGGCGATAGTTAGAGTTAGTCTTAAGGCTAGGGTTAGTATTAAGTTTAGGGCTAAATTAGGCTAGGAATATGTCTAGGATTGGTGTTAGGGTTAGGCCTAGGGTTAGGGCTATGTTTAAGATTAGGTTTAGGGTTAGGTTTAGGGGAAGGGATGGGGTTATAGCTAAGTTTAGGGCTAGGGCAATGATTAGAATTAGGTTTAGGTCTAGGGTTAGGTTTGTGTTAGAATTAAGGCTAGATTTTGGGTTAGGTTGAGGGCTAGGGTTTGTGTTAAGGTTAGGGCAAGTTTTAGGGATAGGGATAATATCAGGTTTAGGGTTACAGCTAGGGATAGTTATAGGGTTAGGTTCATGGCTAGGTCTAATATTAGGTTTAGGGTAAGGCCCATGTTAAGGGTAAGGTGTATTTTTAGAGTCAGGGTCAGGTTTTGCGTTTGTGTTAGTTTAATTATTAGGGTTAAGGTTCAAATTAGCGTTAGGGTTAGAATTAGGGTTAGGTTTAGGGATAGGTTTGAGTTTAGGATTCAGGTTAAGATTAGGGTAATTGGTGGGATTAGGGTTAGTGATAGGGTTAGGGTTAGGCCTAGGGTTTGCATTTGGGTTAAGGATATTGTTAGGGTAATGAATAGCATTAGAGCTAGGGTTAGGACTAGGGTTTAGAATAGTATTAGGGCTAGAGTTAGGGTTAGGGCTAGGAGTAGGGTTAGGGTTTGGGTTAGGTTTATGGTACAGGTTAGGTTTTGAGCTAGGGTTAATGCTAGGATGAGGGTTAGGTTTAGGATTATGTCTAGGGCTGGATTTATGGTTAAGGTTAGGGTTAGTGTTAGGGTTAGGGCTAAGGTTATCTTTAGAGTTAGTTTAATGGACAGGGTTAGATGTCGGGATAGGGTTAGTGGTAGCTGTAGGTTTAGGGTTAGTGTTAAGGTTAGGGCTAAGATTATCAGTTGAGTTAGGGTAATGGATAGGGTTAGATGTCAGGTTAGGGTAAGGGGTAGTTTTAGGTTTAGGGTTAGTGTTAGGGTTTGGGCTAGGGTTAGTGTTAGAGTCAGGGATACGGTTTTATATAGGGTTAAGGCTACGATGAGGGTTAGGTTTAGGGTTAGGTCTAGGATTAGGTTTACAATTAGGATTAGAGTGAGGGTTATCATTAGGGTTAAGATTCGGTTTAGGGTAATGGATAATTTTAGAGATAGTATTAGGGCTAGTGTTAACATTATGATTAGGGCTAGGATTAGCATTAGGTTTAGGGATAGGGCTAGGGTTATGTTTAGGGTTCGGTTTTGGGTTTTATCTAGGGTTAGGTCTAAGGCGAGTGTTAGGGTTAGCGTGAGGGTTAGGCTTACAGTAAGGGATAAGGTTAGGTTAGGGTTATGGTTATGCTTTGGGCTAGATTTAGGCCTAGGATTAGAGCTAGGTTTTGTGTTAGGTTTAGTGCTATGGTAATGTAAGGGTTATGTTTACAGTTATGGCTAGGACTAGTGTTAGGTTTAGGTTTCGATTAGGGTCAGTTTTATAGCTAGGGTTAGTGTTAGTGTCAGGGTCTGTGTTTGGATTAGGGTTTGGGTTAGGGCTAGAGCCAGAATTAGGGTTCGTTAGGTCTAGAGGTAAGGTTACTGTTTGGCTTAGGTTAAGGGTTTTCATTAGAGCTAGGGCTAGTTTTTTGTTTAGGTCTTGGTTAAAGATTTGGCTAGATTTAAGATTAGGTTTAATCTAGGTCTAGTGTTAGGGTTAGGTTTACATATAGGGTTATAGGTAGGGCTAGTGTTAAGGTTTGGTTTAGATTCAGGATCAGAATAAGGGTCAGGGTTAGGGTTAGAATTTGGGTTATGTTTATAACAAGAATGAGGGCTAAGGTTAGGACTAGCAATAGGGTTAGGGTTTGGGTTAGACTAAGGATTAGTTTTAGGACTAGGGTTAGCATTAGTGTTGGGGTTTGGCTAGGGTAAAGTATAAGGTTAGAGCTAGGGTTAGAGCTAGGGTTCGGGTTAGGGTTTGGGCTATGTTAGGGTTAGGGTTACGGTGAAAGCTTAGGGCTACGTTCAGACCTAAAATTAGGGCTAGGTTTTGTGTTAGTTTAGGCCTAGGGTTAGGTCCATGGGTAATGTAAGAGCTAGGGTTATGATTAGGGCTAGTTTTAGGGTTAGGGTTATGGCTAGGTCTAGTGTTAGGATTAGGTTTTGTTTAGGTTGAGCTTTGGAGCTAGGATTATGTTAGGGTCAGGGCCACTGTTCACGTTAGAGTTAGTGTTGGGTTTAGTGCCAGAATTAGGTCTAGGGTTAGGTCTAGGGGTAGGGTTATTATTTGGGTTAGGTTAAGGGTTATTGTTAGGGCAAGGGCTAGGTTGTTGTTCAGGTCTATGGCTAGAGATATGGCTAGATTTAGGATTAGGTTTAAGTCTAAGGCTAGTGTTAGGTTTAGTTTTAAGTATATGATTACCGGTAGGGCTAATGTTAGGGTTCGGTTTCGGATTAGGGTCAGGTTTATACTTGCGGTTAGTGTTAGGGTCAGAATAAGTGTCAGGGTTAGGGTTTGGGTTTATTTTAGGGTTAGAGCTAGAACGAAGGTTAGGGTTAGGCCTAGTAATAGGGTTAGGGTTTGGGTTAGGCTCTGGATTAGGGTTAGGACTAGGGTTAGCATTAGGTTTAGGGTTTAGCTTAAGGTAATGGATAGGGTAAAAGCTAGGGTTAGATCTAGGGTTAGGGTGTGGATTTGGGCTAGTTTTAGGGTTAGAGTTAAAACTAGGGTTAGCGCTCGTCTTACGGCCAGGTTTTGGTTTTGGTTTGGGCTAGTGTTAGGTCTACAACTAATGTATAAACCAGGGTTATGATTAGGGCTACTTTTTGGGTAAGTGTTACAGCTAGATCAAATGTGAGGGTTAGGGTTACCGTTAGCGTGATTTTAGAGCTAGGGTTAGTGTTAGGGTCAGGGTCAGTGTTCGGGTTACACTTGGGGTTAGTTAAACCCAATATTATCACTAGAGTTAGGTCTAGGTGTAGGGTTAGTGTTTGTGTTAGGTTAAGGTTTATCATTAGGGCTAGGGCTAGGTTTTTGTTTAGGTCTAGGGCTAGAGATATGGCTAGAGTTAGAATTAGGTTTAGGTCTAGGGCTAGTGTTAGGGTTAGGTTTAGGTATAGGTTTATTGCTAGTGCTAGTGTAAGGGTTCGGTTTATGGTTAGGGCCAGTTTTAGACATACGGTTACCTTTAGAGTCAGAATAAATGTCAGGGTTAAGTTTAGGGTTTGGGGTTATGGTTAGAGCTACAATGAGGGCTACGGTTAGGACTAGTAATAGGGTGAGGGTTTGGCTTAGGCTAAAGATTAGATTTAGGCCTAGGGTTAGCATTAGGGTTAGGGTTAGCTTAGGGTTAAAGATAGGATTAGAGCTCGGATTATGGCTATGTTTAGGGTTAGGATTAGGGCTAGTGTTAGGTTTAGGTTTAGGGTTAAAGCTAGGGTTAGGTCTTGCATTAAGGCTAGGTTTTGGTTAGAGTTAGGACTAGTTTTAGAGTTATGGCCAATGTATGGACTAGGGTTACGATTTTGGCTATTTGTAGGATTAGGGTTAGGACTAGGTCTAGTGGTAGAGTTAGGTGTAACGTTTAGAGCTAGGGTTAGTGTTAGGGTCAAATTCAATGTCAGACTAGTTTTAGCATTAGTGTTTGTCCTCGAATTAGGGCTAAGGTTAGGGCTAGGAGTAGGGTTAGATTTCAGTTTAGGTTAAGTTTTAAAGTTAGGGTTGTGGCCTGGTTTTGTTTTGGGGCGAGGGCTATGGTTAGGCCTAGTTTTAGGCTTAGCATTAGGTTTAGGGCTAGTGTTAGGCTTAGGTTTGGGCTTAGGGTTAAAGTTAGATTTTGATTTAGGATTAAATCTAGGGTTAGGTCTAGGGCTAAGTATAGGGCTACTGTTAGGTCTTAGTTTATGGCTAGGATTAGGGTTATGGTAAGGGATAGGGTTAGAACTAGGTATAGGGCTAGGGTGAGAGTGAGAGTTAGTCTTACGGGTAAGCTTAGTGTTTGGTTAGGTATAGGGCTTAATTAGGGCTGGGAATAGGGCTAGGTTTATGGTTATGTTTAGGCCTAGGGTTAGTTTCAGGCTTAGGGTTAGGTTTCTTGGAAACGATGGGGTTAGAGCTAGGGATAGGGCTAGGGTGAAGGTTTGAATTAGGGTTAGGGCTAGGGGTTCATTAGAGTTATGATTAAGGCTAGGTTTAGGGCTAGGATGAGGGCTAGCATTTGTGTTAGGGTTAGGGCTAGGATTAGTGTTAGGGTGAATGTCAGGTCTAGGGTTATGGTTAGAGATAATTTTAGGGTTAGGTTTATGGCTATATTAGTGTAAGTTTTAGGTTTTGGGTAGGGGTCAAATTTAGAGCTAGGGGTATTATTAGGGTCAGGGTCAGGTTTAGGGTTTTGTTTAGGCTAGGGTTTAGGGTTAGGGCTCGAATTAGCATTAGGGTTTGGGTTGGGGTAATGATAGGGTTTGGTTTAGGGTTCAGGTTAGATTTAGCATAATGGATAGGATTACGGTTAGGCATAGGGTTAGATTTAGGCCTAGGGTTAGCATTATAATTAGAGTTATGTTTATGGTAATTGATAGGGTTAGAGCTAAATTTAGGTCTAGGTTTATGGATAGGATTATGGCTAGGGTTAAGATTAGGTTTATGGGTTTGTTTTGTGTTAAGTTTAGGGCTAGAATTACGGCTAGGGCAAATGTCAGGTATAGGATTATGGCTAGGGATAGTTTTAGGGTTAGGTTTATGGCTAGGTCTAGTATAAGGGTTAGGGGTAGGGTCAGGATTAGAGCTAGGTATATTATCACGGGAAGGGGCAGAGTTAGAATTTGGGTTGGGTTAAGGTTTAGGGTTAGGGCTTGAATTAGCATTAGTGTTAGAGTTAGGGTAATGATAGGGTTAGGTTTAGGGTTCAGGTTAGTTTTAGGTTAATGAAATAGGTTAGGGTAAGGGATAAGTTTAGGGTTAGGCCTAGGGTTACCATTAGAGTTATGGTTATGGTTTGGGTAATGGATAGGGTTAGAGCTAGTGATAGGGCTTGGGTTATTGTTAGAATTCTGGCTAGGGTTACGGTAAAGTTTAGGGCTATGTTCTGGGTTAGGGTTAGGTTTAGGGTTAGGCTTAAAGCTAGGGTCAAGGCTCGGATTAGGGCTTGGTTTTGGGTTTGGTTAGGGCTAGGATTAGGGCTATGGTAATGTATAAACTAGTGTTGCAATTAGTGCTAGTTTTGGGGTTGGGGTTAGGGCTAGGTCTAGTGATACGGTTAGGTTTAGGGTTGGGGTGATGTTTACAGCAAGGTTTATTGTTAGGGTTAGTGTCAGAGTCAGGGTTAGTTTTAGGGTTAGTGTTAGAACTCGAATTAGGGCTAAAGTTAGTACTAGTTGTACGGTTAGGGTTTTGTTTAGGTTAAGGGTTAAGGATATAGTTTGGTTTTGTTTAGGGCAAGTGCTATGGTTACGGCTAGATTATGGATTAGCATCAGGGTTAGGGCTAGTGTTAGGTTAAGGTTTAGATTTAGGATTAGGATTAGATTTTGTGTTAGGGTTATATCTAGGATTAGGGATAGGGCTAAGGCTAGGGCTAGTGTTAGGGTTAGGGTGAGGGATAGGGGTATGGTAACGAATATGGTTGGAACTAGGGATACGGCTAGGGCGAGAATTAGAGTTAGTTATGGTAGTAGTCTTAGGATTGGGATTAGATTTAGGGCTAAATTAGGGCTAGGATTGGTGCTAGGGTTAGGGCTAGTTTGGGCTAGGATTTGGGCTAGGGTTAGTGTTAGAGTTAGGGCTAAATTAGGGCTAGGATTAGGGCTAGATTTAGGGTTAGGGTTAGAGCAAAATTAGGGTTTAGGATTAGGGTTAGTGTTAGTGTTAGGGTTAGGGCTACATTAGGGCAAGTATTAAGGCTAGGGTTAGTGTTATGGTTAGACTAAGGGGTTGGGCTAGAGTTAGGGTTAGCATTGTTGTTAAGGTTAAGTTTAGGGGAATGGCTGGGATTATAGCTAGCTTTAGGGATAGGGTGAGTGTTAGGATTAGGACTAGGGTTATATTTCACTTTAGGATTAAGTCTAGGTTTAGGGCTACATTAAGGGCTAGGGTTTCTGTTAGGGTTATGGCTAGGACCAGGTCTAGGGCTAATATCAGGTCTAGGGTTAATGTTAAAAATAGTTTTAGGGTTAGGTTATTGCTAGGTGTAGTGTAAGAATTAGGTTTAGGTTAAAGGTCAGATTTAGGGCTAGGGTTATTATTAGGATCAGAGTCAGGGTCAGGGTTAGCATTTGGTTTAGCTAAAGGTTTAGGGTTAAGGCTCAAATTAGCATTAGGTTTAGGTTTAGGATTAGGGTAATGGATAGGGTTTAGTTTAGGTTTCAGTTAAGGTTTAGGGTAATGGATGAGTTAGGTTTAGCAATCGGGTTAGGGTTACCATTAGGGTTAGCGTTATGTTTAGTGTAATGGAGAGGTGTAGAGCTAGGGTTTTGGCTAGGTTATGGTTTTGATTAAGTCTACAATTAGGGTTCGGTTTAGGGATAGGGCTAGAATGTCATTTGGGGTAAGTTTTAGGGCTAGTATTATGGTTAGCCTTAACACTAGGGTTAGGGTTAGGGTTAGGGTTAGGAATGTTTTTGCATGCTTCAGCTTTGGGAAACTTTCACAAGGAAGAATCCAGAGTGCCCACATAGAACTGATTGAGTGTGTGTAGTTTCAAGCAGCGAGCACCAACCCTGTTTGATTTCAAGTTCCATTTCCATTTACACGTATAGGTCAAAATGAAGGAAACCTTAAAATACAAACTGTTCCTGACAGCAAACCATTGAAGGGATAAGGCCCAAACCTGTGGAAAATAGTAAGGCTAGGTACAAGACGAATTATTCCAAGTATCAAATGAATTTGAACAAAACTCACTCTAACTCTAACACTAGATCTAACCCAACCCTAATTTAATTCTAACCTGTTTAGAGTACCTATGATCATAGAAGTCCCAAACTTGGGGAGCCTAGTGGTGCAACTTAACAGATGAATCTTGTGCAGTATCAAAGAAATTTGATGAAAAATTTGGGGAGGTATTTCATATTTGCTCATTTGAAGTACATTTATATTTTCCGTTTTTTTTTTCTTAAAGTGCTAATGGATAAATTGTTTTTCATACTTCATCTTAAGGTATTGCACAAATAAAAACCAAAGAGTGACCACAGAGAGCTTATTGAATGTGTGAAGTTTCATGCAGCTAGCACCAACACTGTTTGATTTCCAGCTCCATTGCATTCACACCTATAGGCCCTAATGAAGTGAAACGTAAAAATTCAAACTTTTCCTGACACTGAACCATTGAACCTTGAAGGCCCAAACTTGGGGAGCCTACTAAGGCTAGGTCAAGGATGAATCCTGTACAGTATCAAATTATTCAACCAAAAAAATTGAAGCTCTTTCATTACATGGGTATTCTGCTTGCTCCTAATGCACCCATAGATAAAGCTGTTACTTTCTACTTCATCTTAGTTCTACTTCCATGGCAAACACCAGATTATGCTCACTGAAAATTGATGGTGTATGTGAAGTTTGAAGCAGCTATCCCAAACCCTGTTCAATTACCAGCTTCATTTCCATTCACCCCTATAAGCCAAAAAGGAGGGAAAAATGAAAATTGAAACTGTTCCTGAAGGCAAACCCTTTATGTAGGAGGCCCAAACCTTTGGAGTATATTAAAAAAAAAAGATGAATCCTGAACAGTATCATAGAAATTTGAAAACAAAACTAACCTTAACCTGTTTAGAGTCCCTTTGATCCTAGAAGTCCCAAACATGGGGAGCCAAGTTGGGTAGGCTAACAGATAAATCTTTCACACTATAAAAGAAATCTGACCAAATAATTGGGGAAGTAGTTCAGTACATGTATATTTTCCTGTTTTATCCTAAAGTGCTCTCACATAAAGTTGCTTTGCATGCTTTAGCTTAGGGCTACTTTTACAAGAAATAAACCAGAGAATGCCCATAGAAAACTGATTGAGTGTGTGAGGTTTGAAGTAGCTAGCACCAACTCTGTTGGATTTCTAGCTCTATTTCCATTTACACACATAGGTCAAAATGAAATGAAAACTTAAAATACAAACTGTTCAGGAGAGCAAACCCTTGAACCAAGAGGCTCAAAACTAGAGAATATAGTAATGCTAGGTAAAAGTTGAATTTTACCCAGTATCAAAGAAATTTGAACAAAACTAAATCTAACAGACACTAGCTGTAACCCTAGCCCTAATCTAATACTAAATCTAACCTAACCTGTTTAGAAAACCATTGTTCAGAGTAGTCCCCAAATAAAGGAGCCCAGTGGGGCAAGCTAACAGATGCATCCTGTGCAGTATCAAAGAAATCTGACCAAATAATTGGAGGAGGAATTTCAGTACGTGCATATTTCCCTGTTTTCTCCTAATGTGCTCGTGGATAAATTATTTTTTCATGCTTCAGTTTAAGGTACTTGCACAAGGAACAACCAGAGAGTGCCCACAGAGAGCTGATTGAGTGTGTGAAGTTTCAAGCAGCTAGTACTAACTCTGTTTGGTTTCCAGCTCCATTTTCATTCACGTCTATAGGCCACAATAAAGTGAAACCTAAAAATTTATACTGTTCCTGACAGTGAACTGGCAAACCTTGAAAACCCAACATGGGGATCCTACTAAGACTAGGAAAAGGATGAATCCTGTTCAATATCAAGGTAATCAATGCAAAAAAAAATGAAGCTTGCTCCTAAAGTGCTCACATGTAAAGCTGTTTCTTTCTAATTCAGGTTGGGCTACTACCACAAGAAACAAATGAGAGAATGTGCACTGAGAACTGATTGAGTGTGTGAAGTTTCAAGCAGCTAGCACAAACCCTGTTTGAGTCCAGCTCCATTTCCAATCACCCCTATAGGGCAACATGAAGTGAAACATGAAAATTAAAACTGCTTCTGAGAGCAAACCCTTTTACCTAGGAGGCCCAAACATGGGGAGCATACTAAGAATAGGAAAAAGGTAAATGCTGCCCAGCCAATAAATTTTAAAAAAAACTTACTCTAACCCTAAAACTAGTTCTAACACTTGCCCAAACTCTAACCATAACTGTAAGCCTAACCTTTTAAGAGAACCTTTGATCAAAATTTTTAAACTTGGGGAGACTAGTGGGAAGCTTACAGATGAATCCTGCACAGTATCAAAGAAATGTGACCAAATAATTGGGGGAAGTATTTCAGTACATGCATATTGCCCTGTTTTCTCCTAAAGTGCTCTTGGATAAACTTGTTTTGCATGCTTCAGCTTATGGCTATCTTTATAAGGAAGAAACCAGAGAGTGCCCACAGACAACTGATTGAGAATGTGAAGTTTCAACCAGCTAGCACCAACCCTCTGATTTCCAGCTTCATTTGCATTTACCCATATAGGTCAAAATGAAGTGAGACATTAAAAACAAACTATTCCAAACAGTGAACCATTAAACCAAGAAAGCCCAAAATAGGGCACATAGTAAGGATACGAAAAGATAAATCTTCCCAGTATCAAAGAAATTTGAACAAAACAAATTCTAACCCTAACACTAGCTCTAAAGCTAGCCCTAACCCTAACTGTAACACTAACCCTTACCTGTTTAGAGAACCATTGATCCTAGAATTGC
>NW_026691969.1:0-2557 GCF_021218885.2 Marmota monax
AGGGGTCCTGTAGGCTTCCAGGATTTGGCAATCTATCCCATCTTTCATCTCTGGGAAGTTTTCTAGGATTATTTCATTTAATAAGTTGTCCATTCCTTTGGTTTGATCCTCTGTGCCTTCTTCTATCCCAATGACTCTCAGAATTGTTTTTTTTTTTTATGAGATCCCATATCTCGTGGATAGATTGCTCGTGAGATTTAAGCATCTTTTCTGTGTTGACTATATTCTTTTCAAGTTGATAAACTTTGTCTTCATTATCTGTTGTTCTGACTTCTACTTGATCTAGACTATTTTTAATATTCTCGTTAGAGTTTTTAATCTGGTTTATGGTTTCTTGCATTTCTAGGATTACCTTTTTTAAAAAATCTCTATCACTGAATAGTTTTAGTGTTCGGGCTAGTGTTATCATGACATTTATAGTTAGGGTTTGGGTATTGAGTGGGGTTAGAACTATATTTAGATCTATGTTTGGGTTAGGCTTTGGTTTAGGGTAATGGATAGGTTAGGGCTAGGGTTATAGTTAGGATTAGGGCTAGGGTTAGGGTTAGGATTAGGTCTAGGATTAGTGTTAGGGATAGAGTTAGGGTTTGGGTTAGTATCAAGGTTAGTTATAGGGCTAGGATGAGGGCTAGCGTTTGTGTTATGTTTACGGCAAGAATTAGGGCTAGGGCTAATATCAGGTCTAGGGTTATGTTAGGAATAGTTTTTGGGTAAGATTTATGGCTAGGTTTAGTGTCAGAGTTAGGTTTAGGGTGAGGTTCAAGTTGAGAGCTAGGGTATTATAAAAGAGTCAGGTTTTGGGTTTGGGTTAGGTTGAGGTTTAGGGTTATGGCTCAAATTAGTATTAGGTTTGAGTTAGAGTTAGGTTAATGGATAAGGTTAGGTTTAGGCTTCAGTTTAGGTTTAGGGCTCAGATTTGGTTTAGGGTAATGGATAAGGTTAGGGTTAGGCCTAGGGTTAGCTTTAGGTTTACGGTTATCATTAGGGAATTGAATAGGGTTAGAGCTAGGGTTAGGACTAGGGTTTTGTATAGGATTAGGGCTAGATTTAGGGTTAGGGTTAAGGTTAGGGTTAGTTTTAGGTTATGGGTTAGAGTTTGAGCTATTGTTAGTGCTAAGTATAGGGTTAGACTTATGATGAGGTCTAGGATTAGGATTAGGGTTACCATTAGTGTTAAGGGTATGGACAGGTTTAGATGTCGGGTTAAGGGGGTTAGTGTTATGTTTAGATTTAGGACTAGGGTTAGTGTTAAGTTTAGCATAATTGTTAGTGTTTGAGCTAGGGTTAGGACTATGGCGAGGTTTAGGTTTATGATTAGGTCTGGGTTAAGTTTACAGTTAGTGTTAGAGTAGGTTTAGGGTTAGGGCTAAGGTTATCATGACGGTTATGTTTACGGTCAGGGTAATTGATGGGGATAGAGCTAAGGTTAAGTCCAGTTTTCAGTTTAGGATTAGGGCTAGGGCTAGGGTTAGGATTAGGCTTAATTTTCTTATGGTTGGGTTAATGATAAGGGTCAGGGATTGAGTAAGTGTTAGGGCTAGGTTGAGGCTTCAGGTTAGAATCAGGGCTAGGGATAGAGTAAGGGTTAGGGTTACGGTTAGGGCTAGGTATAACATTAGGTTTAGTGTTATGATTGGGGTAATGGCTAGAGTTAGTGCTAGAGTTTGGGCTATGGTTACAGTTAGGATTAGGGCTAGGATTGGGGTTAGGGTTTGGACTAGGGTTATGTTTAGGGTAATGGCTAGGGTTTCAGCTAGTGTTAGTGCTTGGGGTAGATCGAGGATTAGTTTCAGCCATAGGTCTAGGGACACGATTATGGTAGGTTTAGGTTAGAGTTATGTTTAGGGCTAGGGTTAACATTAGGGTTAGGATAAGGGTTAGGGTAATGGTTATGGTTAGATGTAGGTTTATGTTTAGGTTTAGGGTTAGATTTAGTTTTAAGATTAATGTTAAGGCTATGGTTATGTTTAGGTTTATGGTATGGGTAAGGTTTTGAGCTAGGTTTAGGGCTATTGCGAGTGTTACTTTTAGAGTTAGGTCTATTGTTAGTTTTCTGGTTAGGGTTAGGGTTACATTTAGGGTTAATGCTAGAATTATCAATACAGTTAGGTGTAGGGTTAGGTAAGGTGTAGGTTTAGAGCTAGGTTTAGGGCTAGGGTTAAGTTTAGGGTTAGGGCTAGGGTTAGGGTTTAGAGTAAGGTATAGGTGTAAGTTTATATTTATGGTAGGGTTAGGCTTTGAGTAAAGTTTGAGACTGAAGCTAGTGTTAGGGTTAGGGTTAGTGCTAGGGTTAGGGTTGGGGTTTCGCTTACGGCTAGATTTAGGCCTAGAATTCACTCTAGGTTTTGTGTTAGTTTAAGGCATAGAGTTAGAGCTATGGGTAATGTAAGAGCTAGGATTATGATTAGGGCTAGTTGTAGGGTTAGGGTTATGGCTATGTCTAGTGTTAGGTTTAGGTTTTTGGTTAGGGTAAGGTTTAGAGACAGATTTAGTGTTAAAGGCAGGGTCAGTGTTCAGTTTAGAGTTAGAGTTAAGGTTAAAGCCAGAATTGGGACTA
>NW_026691970.1:0-41230 GCF_021218885.2 Marmota monax
CTAACCCTAGTGCTAACCCTAGGATAACCCTAAACCTATTTCTAACCCTAAACTTATACATTGCCTTAAACCTAACCTGAACCCTAAACCTAATCATATCCATTAACCTAATCTTAACCCTAATTATATTAACCCAAAAACTATCTCTAACCATAACCCTAGACTTAACATTAGCCATAGCCCTAATGAAGTCAAAACCCTAAAACAAACTCTAGCCCTAATCCTAGCTCTAATGTTAGCCTTAATCCTAAACCTAACTCTAACCAAAGACCTAGACCTAATTTTAACCCTCTCTCTAGTTCTAAGCTAGCTATAACATCATACCTAACCATATCCATAACCATAACCCTAACCATGAACCTAGCTCTAATTCTAGTTCTAATGAAGCCCTAATTCTAACCCTAAATCTAATCCTTACACTAACTCTCTCGCCCTAGCCCTATCCCTAGTTCTAACCCTAACCCTTATAATAACTCAAATCCTAGCCCTACAATTCAATGTAGCCCTAAACCTAGATCTAACCCTAACTCTAAATCTAACCCTAACCCTAAGCCTAAACCACACCCTAACACTAGCTGTAACCCTAATGCTAATTTGAAAACCAGCCCCAACCCAAGCACTAGCTCTCAAACAAAACCGAGCCATTTCACTGACCCTAACCCTTAACCTAAAGCAAATGCTAACCCTACAACTAGCCCTAAACCTAGCCCTAATTCGAGTCCAAACCCTAACCCTAGAACTAATACTAAACCTGACTCTGACCTTAACACTAACCCTAGCTCTACACATCACCCTATCCCTAAACCTAATCCTCACACTAGACCTCGCCCTAAACCTAACACTAAAACTAGCCCTAATCGTAATGCCAGTTCTTAAATTAGCCATAGTCCTAAACCTAACACAAAACCTAGCCCTAATCCAAGGCCTAACCCTAGTTTTAACCCTAATCCCAACCCTGGCTCTAACCCTAACCCTATCCCTAGTCCTAATCCTAGTTCTAACCCTATTTCTTACACTTAGTAAAACCCTCACCCTATTGCTACCCTAGTCCTAACCCTAATTCTATGCCTACCCCAAACCCTAACTCTATTACTACTCCTAATCCTAACCCTCATTGTATCTCTAAACTTAACCCAAACCATAACTATAACCCTGACCCTTATTCTGACCCTAACACTAAACCTATGTTCAAACCTGAACCTAACCCTTATCTGAAAACTAACACTAGCCCTACCATTAACCCTAAACCTAAACCTAACAATAACACTAACCCTAGACCTAAACCTAATCCTAAATATAGCCATTTCCCTAGCCTTAGCCCTAACCATAACTCTTAACTTAAACCAAACACTAACTCTACCCCTAGATCTAACCCTAGTCCTCATTCTGGACCTAACCCTGAACCTAATCCTAACCTGAACCCTGGCATTTACCCTAACAAAAACCCTAGGTCTAAACCTTATTCTATGCCAAAAACTAACCCTAACACTAGATGAATTCTAAATATAGCCAAAACCATTACTCTTGCTCTTACATTACCCATATAGCTAACAGTAGCCCTTAACATCACACAAAACCCAGCCCGAATTACAGCCCTAAACCTAACCCTAAGCATAACTCTAAACCTAAATTTAGCCCTAACCGTAACCTTAACCCTGGTTCTAGCCCTAACCCTAGCTCAAACACTAAACCTTACCATAAAATAACCCTAGCCCAAACCCTAAACCTCACCCTAATTCTAGCCCTAATCCTAACTCTAACCATAGACCAAACCCTACCTCTAATTCTATCCATTATGCTAACAATAACCCTAAATGTATTGCTACCCTAGCCCTTAACCTAACCGTAAATCTACCCTAGCCCAGACTGTAAACCTAACCCATTCCCTAGCCATAAACCTAGCTCAATCCCTAACCCTTACACTTAATCTAACCATAACACTAACCCAAGGTCAAATCCTAAACCTAAACCCAGCCCTAATCCTAACCTTAACCCACGCCCTAACCCTAGCTTGAACACTATCCATTACTCTAACCCTAAACTTAACCCTAATGATAACACTAGACCAAAAGCTAAACCTACCCTAACCCTAAACATAAACCTAACCCTAGAACTAACAGTGAACCTAACCTAACCCTAACCCTAAACCTAAGATAGCTCAAATGCTAACCCTAATCCTAAACCTAAACCTAACGCTAACCTAAACCTAAAACTATCTTTCACCTGACATCTAAATCTATGACCCTAACCCTAATGATAACCCTAGCCCTAACCGTTACAGTAACCATGACCATACCCTAGACCAAGCCATGAATTAATCTTAGCCATAGCAAAATTCCTAGCTCAAACCCTGAACTGTACCCTAAACATAATCCTAAGTGTAACCCTCGCCCTAACCCTGAACCTAACGCTAACTCTAGCCCTAATCCTAACCATTATCCTAGTCCTAACCCTAGGTCTAAACCTATAAATTACCCTAGCGATAACTATAACCCTAATGCTAACCCTAGGCCTAAACCTAAACCTATCACAAACCCTAACCATATCCATTACCTTAAACCGAACCTAACCGTAAATCTAACACTATCCATTACCCTAACCCTAATTCTAACTTTAATGCTAATTTGAGCCTTAACACTAAAACTTAACCTAACCTAAACCCAAAGCCTGACCCTGACCCTAATAATACCCCAGATCTTAATCTGACACTTTCCTAAATGTAACACTTTATTTTGACCTTGCCATGAAACTAATCCTAGATATAACACTAACTATGAACGTACACCTGACATTAGTCCTAGCCCTAATTGTTGCCCTAAACCTAACACAAAACCTAGCCCTAATCCAAGCCTTAAATCTACCCTTAATCCTAAACCTAACCATAACCCTTGCTCTAACCTTAAAGCTAATCATAAAAATAGCGTTAACCCTAATCATTGCACTAAAACAAAACCGAGCAACAGGCCTAACATTAACCTTAACTTAAACCAAAGCCTAGAACTACACCTAGACCTAACCCTATCCCTAATTCAAGTCCTAACCATAATCTTAAAATTAACCCTTTACCTGACTTACACCCTAACACTCATCTAGTTCAAAACAGCACCGTAACCCTAAACCTACTGTAATCCTATCCCTAGATTTAACCCTAAACCTAAACCTAAACCAAGTTCGAACACTAACTCTAACCCTAACTCAGGGCATATTCCTAACCATAACTCTAGTTCTAATCCTATCAATTACCCTAACCATAACCTTACTCTAATGCTAACCCTAAGCCTAACCCTAGCCCTATCTCTAACGCTAACCTTATCAATTACCCTAAAACAAACCTGAACCTTAAAACAAACACTAACTATACCCTAACCCTAACACTAATGCTAATTTGAGCCATAAACCTAAATCCTTACCTAAGCCAAATCCTAATCCTAATAATTCCCTGAGCTCTAAACATGACCCTTACCCTAAACCTAACCCTTACCCTAGATGTAGCCATAAGCCTAACCCCAAAAAAAAAAACTTTAACCATAACCCTAGCTTGGGGTTAGGGTTAGGGATATATTTAGGGTAAAGTTTAGGTTTTGAGCTGGGGTTGGGTCTAGGCTGAGGGTTAGGTTTATTGTTATGGTCAGGTTTAGGTTTAGGGTGAGGGCTAGTGATTTCATTAGGGTTAGGATTAGGTTTAGAGTAAAAGATTGGGTTAGATGTAAGGTTAGCTTTATGGTTAAGGTTAGCTTTAGGTTTAAGTTTAGTATTATGTCTAGGTTTACTGTTGGTTTTAGGGTAAGAGTTAGGTTTTGAGTTAGGGTTAAGGCTATGGCAAGGTTTAGGTTTTAGGTTTAGGTCTAGGGTTAGGTTTATGGTTAGGGTTAGGGTTTAGTTACAGTTTTGGATAGGGTTATCATTAGGGTTAGGGTTAGAGTTAGGGTAATGGCTAGGGTTAGAGCTAGTGTTAGGTCTAGGGTTAAGGTTAGGATTAGGGCTACGGTTAGGGTTATGGTTAGGGATGGTGCTAGGGTTATGTTTAGGCTAAGAGTTAGGCTTTGAGCTAGGTTTAGTCTAAGGTGAGGGTTAGGGTTAGGGTTAGGACTCAGGTTAGGGTTAGGGTGAGGGTTATCCTTAGGGTAGGTTTAGGCTTCGATTCAGGTTAGGGTTATTTAAGTTTTGTGTTAGGTTTAGGCCTAGGATTAGTGCTATGTGTAATGTACGTTCTATGGTTCTGATTAGAGCTAGTTTGACGGTTAGGGTTATGGCTAGGTCTAGTGTTAGGTTTAGATTTTGGGTTAAGGTCAGGTTTAGAGCTAGGTTTAATGTTAGTTTCAGGGCCAGTGTTCAGGTTAAAGTTAGGTTGGGGTGAAATCCAGAATAGAACTAGGGTTAGGTCTAGTGGTAGGGTTAGTGTTTGGTTTAGGTTAAGGTTATTGTTAGGGCCAGCACTAAGTTTTTGTTTAGGTCAAGGGCTAGAGTAATAGCTAGATTTAGGATTAGGTTTACGTATGGGGCTAGTGTTAGGTTTAGGTTTAGGTATAAGTTTACTGGTAGGGCAGTTTCAGGTTTCCGTTTCTGTTTAGGGTCAGGTTTAGACCTATAATTTTTTGAAAAGGGTGAAGGTTAGGGTGAGGTTTTAGGCTAGGATTTGTTCTAGAATGAGGGCTGGTGTTAGGACTAGTAATAGGGTTATTGTTTGGGTTTGGCTAAGGATTAGGATTAGGACTAGATTTAGCATTATGAATAGGGTTTGGCTTAGGGTAATGGATAGAATTAGATCTAGTGTTAGGGCTAGGATTAGGGTATGTTTAGAGCTACTTTTAGGGTTAGGGTTAGGGTTAAATCTAATGTTAGGGCTCAGATTAGGGCTATTTTTGTGTTAGAGTTAGGGCTAGGGTTTGGCTAAGGCCAATGTAAGAACTAGGGTTATGATTAGGGTTAGTTTTAGGGTTAGGGTTTCAGCTAGGTCTAGTGTTAGCTTTAGTTTTAGGGTTAGGGTGATATTTAGAGCTAGGGTTTGTGTTTGAATATAAGTCAGATTGAGGGTTAGTTTAAGGCCTAGGACTGTAATTAGAGCTTGGGTTATGGCTAGTTATGGGTTAGGGTTTGGTTTAGGCTAAGCTTTAGGGTTAGAACAATGGCTCAATTTTATTTTAGGGCTAGGATTTGGATTAGGGCTAGTTTTAGGATTAGCAATAGTGTTAGAGCTAGTTGTAGAATGAGGTTTAGGCTTAAAATTAGGGTTAGATTTAGAGTTATGTTTAGATCTAGGGTTAGGGCTATGCCTAGCATTAGGACTCAGGTTAGGGCTATTGTGAGGGTTACGGTAATGAATAGGGTTATATACAGAAATAGGGCTAGGGTGTGAGTTAGAGTTAGTCTTAGGGCTAGGGTTAGGGTTAGGGTTAAGGTTAGGGTTCAAATAGGGCTAGGATTAGTGCTAGGATTAGTGTTAGGTTTAGGCCTATGGTTAGGTCTAGGGTTACGGTTAGTTTTAGGGGAAGGAATGGGGTTTTAGGCTAGGTTCAGTTCTAGCACGAGGGTTATATTTAGGGATAGGGCTAGGGTGAGGGTTCAGGTTAGGATTAAGTCTAGGTTTAGGCTAGGATGAGGGTTAGGGTTTGCGTTAGGGTTAGGGCTAGGATTAGGGCTAGGGATAATGTCAGGTCTAGGGTTATGGTTAGGGATAGTGTTAGGGATAGGTTTATGGCTAGGTCTAGTGTAAGGGTTAGGTTTATTGTAGGGCTCAGGTATAGAGCTAGGTTATTATTAGGGTCAGAGTATGGGTTAGGGTTTGGTGTGGGTTAAGGTTTAAGGTTAGGGCTCAAATTAGCATTGGGGTTAGTGTTGGGATTAGAGTAATGGATAGAGTTAGGTTTACAGTTCAGGTTAGGTTTAGAGTACTATATAGGGATAGTGTTAGGGATAGGGTTAGGGTTAGCCCGAGGGTTACCATTTGGTTTAAGCTAACCAAATGAATAGGTTTAGTGTTTGTGTTAGGGCTTAGGTTAAGGTTAGGATTAGGGCTAGAATTTGGGTTACTCCTAGGGTTAGTGTTAGGGTTCGGTTTAGGGTAAGTGTTAGGGTTTGAGCTAGGTTTAGGGCTAGGGCAAGAGTTAGGGTTAGAATCAGGGCTACGATTAGGGCTATGGTTAGGGTTAGGGCTAAGGTTAGCATTAGGGTTAGGGTTATGTTTAAGGTAATGGATAAAGTTAGAGGTAGGATTTGGGCTATGGTTACACGTAGGATTAGGGATAGGGTTAGGGTTAGGTTTAGAGCTAGGGTTATGTTTACAGTAAGGATTAGAGTTTGAGCTAGGGTTAGGGCTAGGGCAAGCATTAGGTTTAGTGTTTGTGCTAGGATTAGGGTTAAGGTTATGCTTAGGTATAGGTTTAGGGCTTGTATTAGGGCTAGGATTTGTGTGATGTTTATGGCTAGTGTTAGGGCTATGGGTAATGTAAGGGCTAGGGTTATGGTTATGGCTAGTTTGGGGGGTTAGTGTTACACATATGTCTAGTGTTAGGTTTATGTTTTGGGAAGGATAAGGTTTAAAGATAGTGTTTGTGTTAGGGTAAGCGTCAGTTTTTGGGTTAGCATTGAGTTTATTGTTAGGGCCAGAATTAGAACTAGGGTTAGGTCTAGAGCTAGGGTTAGTCTTTGTGTTAGGTTAATGGTTATTTTTAGGGCTAGGGCTAGGTTTCTGTTTAGGACTAGGGCTGGAGTTATGGCTATATTTAGGATTAAGTTTAGGTCTAGTGCTAGTATTATGGTTAGGTTTAGGTATAGGTTTACTGGTAGGGCTAGTGTTAGGGTTCGGTTTAGTGTTAAGGTCAGGCTTTGACCTAGGGTTAGTGTTCGGGTCAGAATAAGGGTAAGGGTTTGGCTTAGGCTTGGGTTAGGTTAGAGATAGAATGAGGGCTAGGATTAGGACTAGTAATATAGTTAGTGTTTCTGGTAAGCTAAGGATTAAGATTAAAACTAGGGTAGCATTAGGGTGAGAGTTTGGCTTAGGGTAAGGAATAGGTTTAGAGCTAGGGTTTGGGTTAGTGTTAGGGTTGGGGTTAGGGTTAGGGTTAGGGTTAGGGTTAAAGCTAGTGTTGAGGCTCAGATTAGCATTAGGTTTTGTGTTAGGGTTAGGGCTATGGCTAATGTAAAAATTAGCTTTACGGTTAGGGATAGTTTTAGGGTTAGGATTAGGGCTAGGTCTACTGTTTGAGTTAGGTTTAGGGTTAGAGTGATGTTCAGAGTAGGGTTAGTTTTAGGGTTAGAGTCAGGGTCAGTATTAGTTGAAGGGATAGATTTAGGACTAGGTGTAACGTCAAGATTTATTTTAAGTTAAGGTTTAGTATTAGGGCTATAGCTCAGTTTTGTTTGTAGGCTATGGCTAGGGTTAGGGCTAGTTTTCAAATTAGAATTAGAGTTAGGGCTAGTGTTAGGGTGAGGTTTAGGTTTCGAGTGAGGGTTAGATTTAGATTTAGGGTTAGTTCTAGGTTTAGGACTATGGCCAGGTTTAGGAATAAGTTTAGGGCTAGTGTTAAGGTTAGGCAACAGTTAAGTTTGGTACTAGAAATAAGTCTAGGATTAGAGTTAGGGTTAGTCTTAGGGGTAGGGTTAGAGTTAGTGTTACAGTTAGCAATAAATTAGGGCTAGGATTTGAGCTATGGTTAGTGTTAGGATTAGGACTAGAGTTAGGGCTAGGGTTAGTGTTAGTGGTAGTGTTAGGGTTAGGTTTAGGGATAGGGGAAAGGATGTGGTTATACCTAGGTTCATAACTAGGGCGAGGGTTGAAATTAGGATTGGGGGCTATGGTAGGGTTTGGGTTAGGATTAAAGCTAGGTTCAGGACTAGGATGAGGGCTCGGGTTTGTGTTAGGTTTAAGACAAGAATATGGTAGAGTGCTAATGTCAGGTCTAGGGTTACAGTTAGGGATACTGTTAGGGTTAGTTTTATGGCTAGGTCTAGTTTAAGGGTTATGTTTAGGGTAAGGGTCAGTTTAGAGCTAGGTGTGTTATTAGAGTCCATGTCTTGCTCAGAGTTTGGGTTAGGTTTTGGTTTATTTTTAGGGCTGAAATTAGCATTAGGGTTAGGTTTAGAGTTAGGGTTTGAGTAATTGATAGGGTTAGGTTTAGTGTTCATTTTAGATTTAGGTAAGGATAAGGTTAGTATTAGCGATAGGTTTGGGGTTAGGCCTAAATGGATAGGGTTAGAATTAGGTTTAGGACTAGGGTTAGTGTTAGGTTTAGCGTAACTGTTAAGTTTTGTGCTAGGATTAGTACTATTGCAAATGTTAGGTTTATGGTTAGGTTTAAATTTAGGGTTAGTGTAGCTTTAGGGTTAGGTTGAGGTCTAGAGGTAGAGGAAGTGTTTGTGTTAAGTTAAGGGTTATTGTTAGGCCTAAGGCTAGGTTTTTGTTTAGGTCTAGAGCTAGAGTTAAGTCTAGACTTAGGATTAGGTTTAGGTCTACTGCTAGTGGTAGGGTCTGGTTTAGGTATAAGTTTACTGGTAGGGTAAGTGTTACGGTTTGGTCTAGCATTAGGGTCAGGTTTAGATCTAGGTTAGTTTTATGGTCAGAATAAGGGTCAGAGTTAGGGTTAAGGTTTGGGATAGGTTTAGAGCTATAATGAGGGCTAGGGTTAGTACTATTAATATGGTGAGAGGTTTGATTAGGCTGAGGATTAGTGATAGGAATAGGGTTACCATTATGGTTAGGGTTTTGCTTAGGGTTACGGATAGGGTTAGAGCTAGTGTTAGGGGTAGGGTTATGGTTAGGGTTAGGGTTAAAGCTAGGTGTAGGGCTTGCATTAGGGCTAGTTTTTGTGTTAGTGTTGGGGCTAGGGTTAGGGCAACAGGTATTGTAAGAACCAGGGTTATAATTAGGGTTAGCTTTAGGGTTAGGGTTGGGGTAGTTCTAGTGTTCATGTTAGATTTACGGTTAGGCTGATATTTAGAGCTAGAGTTATTTTTAGGATAGGAGTCAGGTTCAGGGTTAGTTTTAGTGTTTGAGTTAGGACTCAAATTAGGGCTAGGTTTAATGTTAGGGTTTGGTTTAAGGTTAGCATTATGTTTAGAGCTAGGGTGAGTGTTAGGATATGAGCAGGGTCAGGGTAAGTTCTAAGATTAGGGTTAGGACTCGATTAGAGCTAGGATTAGTTTTTTAGTAATTTAGGGTTTGGTTTAAGTTAAGGTTTAGTGTTAGGTCTATTGCTCGGTTTTGTTTTAGTCCTAGAGTTAGGTTATTGTTAGTTTTACAATTAGTATTATGGTTAGGGCTAGTGTTAGTGTTAGGCTTAGACTTAGAGTTAGGGTTGCGTTTATAATTATGTTAGAGCTAGGATTAAGCTATGATTAAGGATAGGGCAAGGGTTAGGGCCAGGGTTAGAGTTATGGTGAGGGATAGGTTTAGAACTTGGAATAGGGCTAGTGTGAGAGTTAGAGTTAGTGATAGGGCTAAAATTAGAGTTAGGGTTCGGATAGGGTGAAATTAGGGCTAGGATTAGGACTAGGGTTAGTGTACAACTTAGGCCTAGTGATAGGGATAGGATTAGGTTTAAGTTTAGGATAAAGAATGGTGTTATAGCAAGGTTTAGACGTAGGGTGAGGTATAGAGTTAGGGTTAGGGCTAGAGCTGGGGTTAGAGTTATGATTAAGGCTAGGTTTATGGTTTAGTGGTTGTATTAGATTCAGGACTAGGATTAGTGCTAGGGCTAATATCAGGTCTAGGGTTATGGTTAAAGATAGTTTTAGGGTTAGGCTTATGGCTACGTCTAGTGTAAGGGTTAAGTTTAGGGTAAGGGTCAGGTTTAGAGCTCGGGGAATTATTGGGATTAGGATTTGGCTTAGGTAAGGATTTAGGTTTATGGCTCAAATTAGCATTAGGGTCAGGGTTAGGGTTAGGGATATAGTTAGGCTTTGTTTTAAGGTTCAGGTTTGGTTTAGGGTAATTGATATGGTTAGCGTAATAGGGCTAGGGTTAGGCTTAGAGTTATGGTTATGGTAATTGATAATGTTAGAGCTTAGGTTAGAACCAGAGTTATGGTTAGGAATATGCCTTGAGTTAGGGTTAGAGTTAGTTAGAACTAGGGTTAGGGTTAGGTTTAGGGTTATGTTTAGCATAAAATTTAGGTTTTGAGCTAGGTTTAGGGATAGGTCTAGGGATAGGATTACAGTAGGCTTAGGTTTAGAGTTAGAGTTAGGGCTAGGGTTATCATTAACATTAGGTTTAGGGTTAAGGTAACGGATAGGGTTAGGTTAGGTTTAGATTGTTTTAGAGTTAGAATTAGTGATAGGGTTAGGATTAGAGCTATGGTTATGTTTAGGTTTATGGTTAGGTTTATGGTTTGATCTGGAGTTAGGGCTATGCTGAGTTTAATTTTAGGGTTATGTCTATGGTTAGTTATCTGGTTAGGGTTAGGGATAACATTAGGTTTCGGGCTAGGATTATCAATGTTTAGGTTTAGGTTTAGGGTAATGTGTAGGTTTAGAGCTAGGTTTAGGGCTAGGTTAAGTTTAGGATTTGGGCTATGGTTAGTGTGAGAGTTAGGTATAGGTCTAGGCTTACATTTAGGGTAAGGGTTAGGCTTTTAGCTCTCTTAGGACTAAGGTGAGGGCTAGGGTTAGGTATAGGGCTAGTGTTAGGGTTAGGGTTATGCTTAGGGCTAGGTTTAGGCCTAAAATTATCTCTATGTTTAGAGTTAGGTTTAGGCCTAAGGTTAGGGCTATGGGTAATGTAAGATCTAGGGTTATGATTAGGGCTAGTTTTAGGGTTAGGGTTATGGCTGGGTCTAGAATGAGGTTTAGGTTTTGTTTAGTTTCAGATTTAGAGGTAGGTTTAGTGTTAAAGGCAGGGTCAGTCTTTGGGTTAGAGTTAAAGTTAGGGTTAAAGCCAGAATTAGGACTAGGTTTAGGTCTAGGGGTAGAGTTAGTGTTTGGGTTAGGTAAAGGTTTTTTTAGTATTAGGGCTTGGATTTTGTTTAGGGCTAGAGCTAGAGTTCAGGCTAGGTTTAGAATTAGGTTTAGGTCGAGAGATAGTGGTAGGTTTAGGTTTAGGTGTAAGGTTACAATTAGGGCTAGTGTTAGGGTTTCGTTTAGGGTTAGGGTCAGGTTTAGACCTAGAGTTTATGCTATGGTCAAAATAAGGGTCTGAGTTAGGGTTAGGGTTTGGAATAGCATTGGAGATAGAAAGAGATCTAGTGTTAGGACTATTAATAGGTTAGAATTTGTTTAGCCTAAGGATTAGGGACAGGTCTAGAGTTACCATTAAGATTAAGGTTTTGCTCAGGGAAAGACATAGGGTTAGCGCTAGGGTTAGGTTTATGGTTATGGTTAAAGCTAGCTTTAGGGCTCAGAAAAGGACTAGTTTTTGTGTGAGGTTTAAGGCTAGGGTTAGGGCAATGGCTAATATAAGGACTAGGGTTACAATTAGGGTTAGAGGTAGGGATAGGTGAAGTGTTAAGGTTAGGTTTAAGATTTGGGTGATATTTATAGCTAGAGTTAGTGTTAAGATATCAGTCAGATCTGGGTTAGTTTTAGGGTTAGGGTTAGGACTCAAATTAGGGTTCATTTTAAGTTTAGGGTGGTGTTTAGAGCTAGGATGAGTGTAAGGATATAAGTCAGGTTCAGGGTTATTTTTAAGGTTATGATTAAGTCTTGACTTAGGTTATGCTGTAGTGCTAGGGTTTGGTTTAAGTTAAGGTTAGTGTTAGGCCTTTTGCTCGATTTTGTTTTAGTGCTATGGTTAGGGTTAGGGCTAGTTTTATGATTAACTTTAGGGTTAGGACTAAGGTTATGGTTAGGTTTAGGTTTAAGGCTAGATTTAAGGCTAGGATTAGGGCTAGGTTTTCTGTTAGGTTTAGGGCAAGAATTAGGGCTAGGACTAATGTCAGGTCTAGGTTTTTAGTTAGTGATATTTTTAGGGTTAGGTTTATGGCTAGGTCAATTTAAAGTGTTACATTTAGGGAAAGGGTCAGATTAAGAGCTGGGATATTATTAGGGTCAGGGTCAGGCTTCAGGTTTGTGTTAGGTTAAGTTTTAGTGTTAATGCTCAAATTAGCATTAAATTAGAATTAGGGTTAGGGTAATGGATAGTGTTAAGTTTATGGTTCATATTAGTTTTAAGGTAATGGATATGGTTAGGGTTTGTGATAGGTTTAGGGTTAGGCCAAGGGTTATCATTAGGGTTATGGATATTTTTAGGGTAATTTATAGAGTTAGACCTAGGGTTAGGACTAGGATAATGGTTAGGATTAGGGCTAGAGTTAGGGTTATGAACAGGGATAGGGCGAGGGTTACATTTAGGATTAGGTTTAGGGGTCACCTTAGGGTTTGAGCTAGGATTTTTGCTTTGGCTAAGGTTAATTTAGGGTTTGGTCTAGGGTTATGGTCATGGTTACTGTTATGGTTAGGGCTAGGGTTATCATTAGGGGTAGGGCAATAGGTTTAGATGTCAAGTTAAATATATGGTTAGGTTGAGGTTAGTGTTAGGTTTAGGTTTAGGATTAGGGTTAGGGTTTGAGCTAACTTAGATTTAGGGTTAGGGTTAAGATTACTCTTAGTTCTAGGGTTAGGTCTATGTTTAGAGTTACGGTAGGTTTAGCTTTAGGTCTAGTGTTTTCATTAGGGTTCAGTTTAGGGTTATGGCATTGGGTATGGTTCGAACTAGGATTAGGACTAAGGTTAAGGTTAGGATTAGGGCTGTGGTTAGGGTTAGGGTTAGGGTTAGTTTAAGTGTAACGATTAGGGATTGAGCTAGATTTAGGGCTAGGGTGAGGGTTAGGGTTACAGTCTGGGCTAGGGTAGGGTTAGGGTTACGTTTAGGGCTAGGGTTATGGTTACTGTAATGGATAGAGTTAGAGCTAGGGTATGGGCTATGGTTACATTTAGGGTTATGGCTAGAGTTAGGGTGAGGTTTAGGCTTTGGACTAGGGTTATGTTTAGGTAAGTTTTAGAGTTTGAGCTAACACTAACCATTAACCTAAAACTACCCCTAACCATAACTTGACACCTAATCCTATCCATTAACCTAACTCTAAAGGTAACCTTAGCCCTAACCCTAACTCTAACCCTAACATTAACTGTAAATCTAACCCTAGACATAACACTAAACCTAATTCTCACTCTAGCACCCGAGCTCAAAACCTTACCTATATCCTAAACCTAACCCAAACACTAACCCTAGCCCTAGCCCTAATCCTAACCCTAAATCTAGCCCTAATCCTAACCAAAATGCTAGCCCTTTCCCTAGCTCTAATGCTATGCATTACCCTAACAATAACCATAACACAAATGCTTACCCTAGGCCTAACCCTATAACTAACACTAAGCATACCCATTATCCTAATCTTAACCTGAATCCTAAATTTAAACCTATCCATTACCCTAAACCTAACTCTAACCCAAAGCCTAACTTGAGCCCTAAGCCTAAATCTTAACCAAACCCATAACCGAAACCTGAAGCTGACCTTAAAAAAAAAAAACAACAAAAAAAAAAACACCTAATTCTAAACTTGATCCTTACCCAAAACCTAACCTTTATATAAGACTTGGCCATGAAACTAACCCTATAACTACCCTTAGCCATAACCCTAAACCTGACATTATCCCTATCCCTAAAATTGCAATCAACCCAACAAAAGCCCTAGCCCTCATCCAAACACCAAATCTAGCCTTAATCCTAACCCAATCCTAACCCTATTTCTAAGCCTAATTCTAATCATCACCCTAGCCCTAAACCTAGCTGTAACCCCATCTCTTTCCCTAAACCTAACCCTAAACATAGCCCTAAAATTAGGCCTAACCCTAACACTAATCCTAGACCTATTCCTAGGCCTAGTTTATCCCTAACCCTAATCCTAACCCTAGCCTTAATACTAAATCTAATTTTTACCTAGCCTGATTACTAGTTCTAACCCTATCCCTTAACATAACCTTAGCCTTAGCCCTAAAACATAACCAAGCTATAGCACTAACCCTAATCGTAATTTAAACCAAACCCTAACCCTACATCTAGCCCTAAGCCTACCCCTAATTCAAGTCCTATCCCTAACCTAAAACTAACCCTGAACCTGATTCTGAACATAACACTAATCATAGCTCAAAACATCACCTTAACTTAAACCTAATCCTAAAAATAGACTTCGTCCTAATTGTAACTCTAAAATTAGCCCCAATCATAACCCTAGTTCTTACATTAGCCATATCACTAACACTAGCCCTAACAAAACCCAAAACCTAGCCCTAATCTGAGCCCAAACCCTAGCTTTAACCCTATCTCTATCCCTAAATGTAGCTCTAACCCTTACCCTAAACCTAACCCAAATTTTAATCCTTACACTAACCCTAAACCTAACCCTAACCCTAGCCCTAACCATAACCAAAACCCTAGCCCTAACCCTAGCTCTAACCCTATCTAATACCCTAACCCTAACCCTAACCCTAATGCTAACCCTCAGCCTAACCCAAACACATTCCCTAACCCTAACCTCTCCATTATACTAAACATAACTCTAACACTAAAGCTAACCTAATACTAGACCTAGACGTAACCATAACCCTAAAACTAGCCCCAATTGTAACCCTAGTTCTTACATTAGCTGTAGACCTAAAGCTAACACAAATCATGGCACTAATCTGAGCCCTAACACTAGTTTTAACTCTAACCCCAGCCCTAATCCTAACCCTCACCCTAAGCCTAGCACTAACCCTAGCCCTAACCCTAGCACTAACCCTGTCCCTTACCCTAAGCCAAATTCTAACCCTAAAGCTACCTAGTATTAACCTAATCCTTATCCTAACCCAAACCCTAACTCTATTACTAGTCCTAACACTAGCTCTCAATCTAGCTCTATCCCTATCCAAAACCCTAAATCTAAACCTGACCCTTATTCTGACCCTGATACAAACCATAGGTCTAAACCTGACCCTAACCGTAAATCGACCCTTAACATTGGTGCAACCTGTAACCCTAAACCTACACCTAACCCTAACACTAGACCTAGATCTACACCTAAGCCTTTATCTAGTGATAACTCTAGCCCTAGACCTAACAATAACCCTTAACCTAACCCAAACACTAACTTTACCCCTAGACCTAACCCTAGTTTTAATGCTGGACCTAATCATAAACCTAACCCTAACCCAAACACTGACCCTTACCCTAACTCAAACCCTAGCTCGAAACCTTTCTATAACCGAAAACCTAACTCTAAACTAGACCTAGCCATATCACTAATGCTAAAACTAGCCATAACCATAAGCCAAAGACTACCTCTAACTCTCTACATTACCCTAACCATAACCCTAACCCTAATGCTAACCCTAGCCCTAACCCTAACACTGACTCTTACACTAAAACTCATCCTAGTGCAAATCTTAGCTCAATCCCTAACCCTTAAATATAACCTAATGCTAACACTAACCCTTGGCCTAAACTTAACCCTAACCTTAACCCTAGCCATAACTCTAGTTCTAACCCTACCCATTACCCTAAACCTAACCGTAACCCTTATGATAACCCTAGCCCTAACCCTAAATATACCCTAACCCTAACCCTAGACATAGCCATAAACCTAAACCTTGTCATAGACCTAACCCTAGCTGAAACCTTAACCATTACACTAAACCTAACCCTACACCTATCCCTAACACTACCCTTAAGCCGAAACCTAATACTAACCTTAACCCTAACCCGACATCAAACCCTATCCAATACCCTAAACCTAATGATAATCCTAGCCCTAATCCTAACACTAACCTTGAGCCTAACCGTAACTATATCCTAGGCCTAACCCTACACCTAACATTCTCCCTAGTGCTAACCCTAGCTCAAACCCTAAACCGTACCCTAAACCTAAACCTAACGCTTTCCCTGGGACTAAACCTAACCCTAACCTTACCTCAAGTCCTAATACTAACCATAACCCTTGCCCTAAGCCTAGGTCTAACCCTCTCCATTACCCTAAACATAACCCTTACTCTAATGCTAACCCTAGGCTAAACCTAACACTTTCACTACCTCTAACACTATCTATTACCCTACACCTCACCTGAACCCTAAACCTAACCCTATCATACCATATCCCTAATCCTAATGCTAATGTGAGCCTTAATCCTAAACCCTAACCTAAGCCAAAACCGAAACCTGATTCTAACCCTAATCATACCACCAGCTCTAAATCTAACCCTTATCCTAGACCTAGCCATAAATCTAACCCTCAATCTACCCCTAACTGTAACCTTAGACCTGACACTAGCCCTAGCCCTAATTCTTGCCATAACCCTAAAACAAACCCTAACCCTCATTCTAGCCCTAAACCTAGACTTATTACTAACCCAAAACATAATCCTAGCCCTAACCATAATTCTAACTTTCGACCTAGCCCTAACACTAGCTATAAGCCCATCCCTTACCCTAAACCTAACCCTATCCCTAAACCTAAACATCAGCCTAAAACTAGGCCTAAACCTAGCACAAACCCTAGACATAATCCTAGCACTAATTTAGCCCTAAACCTAACCTAACCCTAGCCTTAAGACTAACGCTAACTCTCAACCTAGTCCTATTCCTAGTTCTATCCCCAACCCTTACCATAACCCTAAAACTTGCCCATACCTTAGCCCTAACCCAAGCCCTAGCCCTAATCCTACATCTAATCCTAACTCTAAATGTAACCCTAAAACTGAGCCTAAATCTCTCACTAACACAGGCTGTAACACTAACACTAATCCTAAAACTAGCCCTAACCTACCCGAATCCCTACAACAAAACAGAGCCAATGCCCTAATCCTAACATTTAACCTAAACCAAACCCTAAGCCTACACCTAGCCCTAAACCTAGCTTAATTTGAGTCCTATCCCTAAGCCTAAAACTAACCCTGACCTTACTCTGACCCTACACTACCTCTAGCTCTAATCATCAACCCAAACCTAAGCCGAACCCAAACACTAGACCTAGCCCTAACCCTAACCCTAAAACTAGCCCTAATTGTAACCGTAGTTCTTACATTAGCTGTAGCTCTAACCCTAGCTGTACCCTAAGCCAAAACCTATCCTAATCAGAGCCGTAACACTAGCTTTAACACTAACAATAACTGTAACCCTAGATCTAACACTTACCCTAAATCTAAAAATGCTAACCCTAAACCTTGAAATAACCCAAAACCTAACACTAACCCTAGCCCTAATCCTAACAATAACCCTAGCCATAAACCTAGCTCTAATCCTATCATTACCTTAACCCTAATCCTAACCCTAATGCTAACCCTAGGATAACCCTAACCCAATTCCTAACCCTAAACCTATCCATTAACTAAAACTAACCTGAACCCTAAACCTAACCATATCCATAAACCTAATCCTAACCCTAACTCTAATGCTAATTTGAGCCCTAACCTTAACCATTAACTTAATACCACCCGGAACCCTGTACCTTACCCTAATAATGCCCCTAGCTCTAAACCTTAGCCTAAATCTTAACTTATCCAATACACTATACCTAGCATAACCTTAACCCTAAATCTATCTCTAACCATAATCCTAGAACTGACATTAGCCCTAGCACTAATGAAGCCCTAACCCTAACACAAACCCTAGCCCTAATCCTAGCCATAAACTTAGCTTTAATCCTAACCCGAACCCTAACACCAGCCCTAACCCTAAATTTAACCCTCGCCCTAGTTCTAAACCTAGTGATAACACCATGCCTAACCATAAACATAATCCTAACATTAGCTGTAAACCTAAGCTTAGCCTTAATACTAACCCTAGCTCTAAACCTAGCCATAATAAAGCCCTATCCCGACCAAACCCTAACCCTAAGACAAACTCTAACTCTCGCCCTAGCCCTATCAATAGATCCAACCCTATCCCTTATGATTACCCAAACCCTAGCCCAAACCCTAGCCGTAACCTAGATTTAACCCTAACTCTAAATCTAACCCTAACCATAAGTCTAAACCATACCCTATCACTAGCTTTAATCTTAATGCTAATTTGAAAACAAGCCCTAACCCTAGCCCTAGCGCTCAAGCAAAACCGAGCCATAGCAATGACACTAACACTTAACCTAAACCATAGCCTAAACCTACACTTAGCCCTAAAACTAGCCCTAATTCAAGTCCTAACCGTAACCTTAGAACTAATACTAACCCCGACTCTGACCCTAACACTGACCCTAGCTCTATACATCACCCTATCCCTAAACCTAAACATAACACTACACCTAGCCCTAAATCTAACCCTAAACTAGCCCTAATTGTAATGCCAGTTCTTGCATTAGCCATACCCCTAAACCTAACACAAAACCTAGCCCTAATCCAAGCCCTAACCCTAGCTTTAGCCCTAACCCTAGCCCTAACCCTAACCCTAACCCTACCCCTAGTATTAACCCTAGCTCTAACCGTATCCCTTACCCTAAGACAAACCCTCACCCTATTGCTACTCTAGTCCTAAACCTAATCTTAATCCCACACCAAACCCTAACTTTATTACTAGACCTAACCCTAGCCCTCATTCTACCTCTAAACTTAACCCAATCCCTAACCCTAACCCTGACCCTTATTCTGACTCTAAAGCAAAAGCTAGGTTTAAAACTGACCCTGACCCTTATCCAAAACATAACACTAGCCCTACCAGTAACCCTATACCTAAACTTAACACCAACACTAGCCCTAGACCTAAACCTGATTCTAAATATAGCCATAAACCTAGCCTTAGCTCTAACAATAACCATTAACCTAAACCAAACACTAACACTACCCCTAGAACTATCCCTAGTCCACCTTCTGGACCTAACCCTAAACCTAGTCCTAACCTGAACCCTGACACGTACCCTAACAAAAACCCTAGCTCTACACCTTATCCTAACCCCAAAACTAACCCTAACACTAGAAAAACCCTAAATCTAGCCATAACCATAACTCTAGCTCTTAAATTACTAATACACCTAACACTAGCCCTAAACCTCACACAAAACCTAGCCCTAATTGTAGCCCTAAACATAACCCTTAGCATAACTCTAACCCTAAACCTAGCCCTAAACCTAAACTAACCCTCATCCTAGCTCTAACCCGAGCTCAAACCCTTAACCTTATCATTAACATAACCCTAGCCCAAACCCAACATCTCACCCAAACCTAGTCCTAATCCTAACCTTAACCATAGCACAAACCCTAGTTCTAACTCTATCCAATACCTTAACCATAATACTAAACCTAATGCTAACTGTAGCCCTAACCCTAATCCTAACCCTACCCTAGGCCTGACTGTAACCCTAACCCTCAGTCCATCCCTAACCCTACCTCAATTCCTAATCTTTAAACTTAAGCAAACCATAACTCTAACCGAAGGCCTAAGCCTAACCTAACCCAGCCTGAATCCTAACCCAAATCATAACCCTAGGCTTAACCCTAAATCTAATCATAAAACTAACCCTAACACTAACCATAGCACTAAAACAAAACTGAGCAACAGGCCTAACACTAAACTTTAACCTAAACCAAACACTAGCACTACACCTAGAACTAACCCTAGCCCTAATTCACGTCCTAATCCTAAACTTAAAAATAACCCGGAACCTGACTCATATCCGAACACTCACCCTAGCTTGAAACAGCACCCTAAACTTAAACCATACACTAACAGTAACCTTAGCCCTAATTCGAGTCATAACCCTAACCATAAAACGAACCCTGACCTGACTCATATCCTAACACTATCTCTAGCTATAAATATCTATCTAACTTTAAACCTAACCCTACCACTGACCTACCTCTAACCTAACCCTAAAACTAACCCTAATTGTAACCCTAGTTCTTATATTTGTCATTGCCCTAACCCTATCCTTAATCCTCACACAAAAACTAGCCCTAATCTGAGCCCTAAACCTAGCTTTAACCCTAACCATAACCCTAACCCTAGCCCAAAACCTATGTCTAACCCTATCCCTTACCCTAAGCAAAACCCTAATTTTAATGGTAACCCAAGACCTATTCCTAATTCTTAGGCTAAACAAATATTAACACTGTTAATAGTCCTAACCCTAGATCTAATTCTAGCTCTAACCCTATCCAAAACCTTAAACCTAACCCTGACCCTTATTCTGACCATAACATAAACCAAAGGTCTAAACCTGATCCTAACCCTAAACCAAATCCTAACACTAGTCATGCTGGTAACCTTATACCTAAACCTAACCCTACCATTATCGATAGATATAAACCTAATTCAAAATCTAGCCTTAACTTTAGCTCTAGACCTAAACAAAAACCTAGCCTTAGCCCTCACAATAACCCTTAACCTAACCCAAACACTTCCTCTACCTCTAGACCTCAACCTAGTCCTAATTTTGGCCATAACCCTAACCCAAACACTGTCCCTTTCTGTAACACAAATCCTAGCTCTAAATTTTAGGCTAAACCAAAATCTAGCCATAACCCTAAAAATAGACCTAGCCATAAACCTAACTCTAGGTCTTACATTATATATAGCCCTAATATAGGACCCAAACATCACACAAAACCTATCTCTAAGCATAACCCTAAACCTAACCCTAGACCTAACCCTAACCCTAACCCTTAACTTAACCCTAACACTAGCTCAAACACTAACCCATGCCCAAATATAAATCTACACCTAACCCTAACCCTAACCCTAGTGCTAATCCTAACCATAACCAAGGTCAAACTCTAGTTCTAACTCTATCCATTACCCTAAACATAACCCTAACCCTAATGCTAAACCTAGCTCTAAACTTAACCCTGACCTTAAACCTAGATGTCACACTAACCCTAACCATTGCACTAGTCCTAACCATAGCTCAAACCCTAACACTTACCCTAACACTAACCCTAGGCTTAACCCTAAACCTAACCCTAGCTTTAATCCCAAACATAACCCTAGCCCTAAACCTATCCATTACCCTAAATATAAGCCATAATCCTAATGCTAACACTAGGCCTAACTCTAAACCTATCTCTAAAACAAACCCTATCCATTTCC
This sequence comes from Marmota monax, assembly GCF_021218885.2. Classification (NCBI taxonomy): domain Eukaryota; kingdom Metazoa; phylum Chordata; class Mammalia; order Rodentia; family Sciuridae; genus Marmota; species Marmota monax. Next base: position 20,981 of record NW_026691970.1, read on the forward strand.
TAAAACTAACCTGAACACTAAAGCTAACCTTATTAATTACACTAACGCAATCCCTAACCCTAATGCTAAGTCAAGCCCTAAACCTAAACCATAACCTAAACCAAACCCTAAACAAGACACTTGCCCTAACATTACACATAGCTTCAAACCGGACCCTTTCCCAAAACTAACCTGACAATAGACCTAGCCATAAACCGAACCTTAACACTATCCCTAAGCGTAACCCTGACATTAGCCATAGACCTAATTCTTGCCCAAAACCTAACACGAACCCAAGCCCTCATCCTAGCCCTAAACCTAGCCTTAATCCTAACCTGAACCCTAACCCTAACCCAATCCCTAATTTCAACCCTCACCCTAGTTCTGAACATACGTATAACCACATCCCTGCCCCTAACCCTAACCCTAACCCTAATCCAACACTAACACTAAAGCTAACCCCAACCCTAGCCCTAAAACTAACCCTAGCTCTAATCCTAGCCCTAATTTTGTGCTAATTGTAACCCTAACTATAACCCTACCCCTAAGACTAACTCTAACTTTTGCCCTACATCTATTTCTAGTACTAACTCTGTCTGTTACCATAACCCTAACACTAGCCCTAACCTAACCCCTAAACCTAGCCCAAGTCCTAACCCTAGATCTAAACATAACTCTAAATATAACCCTAAACCTAAGCCTGAACCTCACCCTACCACTAGCCCTAAAACTATCCCTAATCCTAAAACTAGTTCTAAACCTAGCTGTAGCTCTAAAACAAAACTGAGCCCTAGCCCTAACCCTAACACTAACCTAACTGTAACCTCAGACCTGACATTAGACCTAGCCCTAATTCTTGCCCTAACCCTAACACAAAACCTATCCCTAACCTCCCCAAAACTCTAGCCTTATTTTTAGTGTTATCCCTAACCCTAAAACTAACACTGACCTTGACTCTGACCCTAACACTAACCTTATTTCAAAATATCACTCTAATCATAACCTAACCCTAACACTAGACCTAGCCCTAACCCTAACCCTAAAACTAGCCATAACTTAACCCAGTTCTTATATTAGCCATAACCCTACCCTAACCTTAACCTAATCTAAAACCTAACCCTAACCCTAACACTAACACTAGCTTTAAAGCTAACCTAACTCTAAACCTAATCCTAACCCTAGCCTTAATCCTAACCATAACCCTAGCTCTAATCCTATATATAACCTTAATCCTAAGTGTAACCCTAATACTAATCCTAGGATAAATCTAACTCTATCCATAATCCTAACCCTATTCATTACCATAAACCTAAACTGAACCCTAAACCTAACCATATCCATTATCCTAACCCTAAACATAATCCTAACCTAATTTGAGCCCTAACCCTAAACCTTAACCTAAACAAACCCTAACCATTAGCCTGACCATAATAATACCCCTATTTCCAAAAGTGACCCTAACCCTCAACCTAACCATAAACCTAACCCTGAAAGTATCCCTAACCACAACCCTAGACCTAACATTAGCCCACGCCCTAATGTTAGCCCTAGCCCTAATGTTAGCCCTTATGCTTAAAAAAAAAAAAAGCCCTAATCCTGGCCCTAAACCTAGCCTTAATCTGAACCCTAACCCTAATACTAGGCCTATCCCTAAGGTGAATCCTCACCCTAGCCCTTAACCTAGCTATAATATCATACCGTACCCTAACCCTAATTCTAACCTTGCCTAAACCAAGGCCTAGCCCTCATACTAAACCTAGCTCTAATCCTAAACCGAATTTAGCCCTAACACTAAATGTAATCATATCCCTAGCCCTAAGACTAACTCAAACTCTTGCCCTAGACCTAGCCCTAGTTCTAACATTATCCCTTAGCATGACCCAAAGCCTAGCCCTAACCCTAGCCTCAAACTTACCCCTAGCCCTAAACCTAGATCTAGCACTCACTCTAAATCTAACCCTAACCTAAAACCTAAACCTCAACCTAACACTAGCCCTACTCCTAATGCTAATTTGAAAACTATCCCTCACCATAGCCATAGCATTCAAGCAAAACTGAGCTACAGCTCTAATCCTAAACCTTAACCTAAACCAAAAACTAACACTATGCCCAGCCCTTACCCTAGCCCTAATTTGTGTCCTAAACCCAACCGTAAAACTAAAAATAACCCTGACACTGATTTTAAAACTAGCCTTAGCTCTAAACATCACCCTAACCCTAAACCTAATGCGAACACAGAACCTAGACCTAACCCTAATCCTAAAACTAGCCCTAATCCTAATGCCAGGTCTAACATTAGCAATAGCCCTAACCCTAACACAAAACCTAGCCTTAATCTGAATCCTAACCCTAGCTAGAACCCTAATGCTAACACTAACCCTAACCCTAACCCTAGCTCTAACCCCATCCCTTACCCTATGCCAACCCTCATCCTAATGCTACCCTAGACCTAACCCTAATCCTTAGCCTACCCCAAACCCTAACTCTATTACTAGTTCTAACCCTAGGCCTCATTCTATCTCTAACCCTAACCCAAACCCTAAGCCTATCCCTGACCCTTATTCTGACCCTAACACTAACCCTAGGTCTAAGCCTGAACCTAACCCTAAACCAAACACTAACACTAGCCCTATAAGTAAACCTATACCTAAACCTAACGATAACATTAACATTAGAACTAAACCTATTCTTAAATATAGCCATAACTCTAGCCATAGCCCTAAACAAAAACCTAGCTCCAGCAATAAAAATAACCATTAATTTAATGCAATGACTAACAATACCCCTAGAACTAACCCTAGTAAAATTGTGCTCATAACCATAAATCCAATGCTAACCTGAACACTGACAGTTACCCTAACACAAACCCTAGCTCTAAACCTTATCCTAACCCAAAACATACCCTAACAGAAGACCTATCAATAACACTAACATTAAAACCAGCCATAACCATAATCCTAGTTCTTACGTTACCCATAGTCCTAAAAATAGCCATCAACCTCCCTCCAAAATTTAGCCCTAAATGTAACACTAAAACTAGGTTTCAACCTAATCCTAACTTTAGCCCTAGCTCTAACCCTCACAATTGCCTAGCCCTAACCTTAGCTCAAACTCTAACTCTTACCCTAAATGTAACCCTTACCCTAACATAACCCTAAACCTTGCCCTAATCCTAACTCTAACCATAGCACAAATCCTACCTCAAATTCTATCCATTACCTTCAATAGTACCCCTAATGCTAACCCTAGCCCTAACTCTAATTCTAATTCTAACCATAGCCCTGAATGTAACTCTAAAACTTGCCCTCGCCCTAACCATAAACAATTAACCTAAACCTAACCCTAACACTGACCCTAGGCCTAACCCTAACCCTAGTCCTAATCCTAACTTTAACCCAATCTGTAACACTAGCACTAACTCTATCCATTACCCTACACATAAGCCTATCCCAAATGCTCACCTTAGGCCTAAACCTAGCACTATCCCTAAAACTAACCCTATACATTACTCTATACCTAAACTGAACCCTAAACCTAATCCTATTCATTACTCTAACTTTAACCCTAATGCTAATTTGAGACCTAACCCTAAACCTTAACATAAAGTAAACCCTAACCTGAAATTTGACCCTAATCATACACCCAGCTCTAAACCTGACCCTTACCCTAAACCTAAATTTTACACTAGACCTAGCCATAAACCTAACCCTACCATAACCATAGACCTGACATTAGTCCTAGCCCTAATTCTAGCCCTTACCCTAACACAAAACCTAGCCCTCATCCTAGCCCTATACCTAGCCTTAATCTTAATCCAAACCCTCAACCTGGCTCTATCACTAATTTTAACACTCGACTGAGCCCTGAACCTAAATATAAGCCCATCACATCCCCTAAATCTAACCCTAACTCTAACACTTACACAAACACTAACCCTAGCCTTAACCATAGGCCTTACACTAACACTAACTCTACCACTAATCCCAGCCCTAATTTAGCCCTAACCCTAACCCAACCCTAACCCTAGTCCTAAGACTAACTAATTCTCACCCTAGCCCTACTTTTATTTCTAACCCTATCCATTACCTTAGCCCTAACCTTAGCCCTCATCATAGCATTAGCCTTCACCCTAGATATAACCATCACTCTAAATCTAACCCTAAACTTAAGCCTAAACCTCACCCTACCACTAGCCTTAATACCATTGCTAATCCTAAAACTAGCCCTAAACCTAGTCCTAGCCCTAAAACAAAACTGAGCCATTGCTCTAAAAATAAACCTTAACCTAAACCAAACCCTAATCCTACAACTAGCCATAACCCTAGCTCTAATTCAAGTCCTAGGCCTAAAACTAACCATAGCTATAAATATCACCCTAACTCTAAAGCTAATGCTGACACTAGACCAGCCCAAATCCCATCCCTAAAACTAACCCTAATCGTAAACATAGTTCTTACATTGGCATTAGCCCTAACTCTAGCCTTAACCCTAACACAAAAATAGCCCTAATCTGAGACCTAACACTAGATTTAACCCTAACCCTAACCCTAGTCCTAAACCTAACCCTAACTCTAGCTCTAACCTTATCCCTTACCCTAAGCCAAAACCTATCCATAATGGTAACCCTAGTCCTAATCCGAATCCTTAGCCTAACCCTATTTCTAGTCCTAACACAAGCACTCATTCTAGCTCTAATTCGAACCCCAAACCTAACCCTAACCTTCACCCTTATTCTGACACTAACACTAATTATAGATCTAAACCTGAACCTAACCCTAAACTGAACCCTGAAACAAGACTTATAGTAACCTTATACCTAAACCTCAACCTTACACTAGCCTCAAACCTAAACCAAATCCTAAATCTAGCAATAACTCTAGCCCTAGACCTAAACAAAACTTAGTCCTAGCCCTATCAATAACCCTTAACTTAAAACAAACACTAACCCTACCCCTAAACCTAACCTTGTCCTAATTCTGGCTTTCAGCCTAACCCTATCTAGAGTTAGGACCTGAACGCTGACCTTGCCTTTAAGAGTACACCTATCTCTAAACCTGAGCCTAACCAACATCTAAACCTAACACTAGACCCAGCCAAAACTCTAACCCTAATACTAGCCCTAATCCTGACCCTAGCTCTTATATTACCCATAGCCCTAACCCTATTTCTAAACCTAACACAAAACCTAGATCTTATCCTAGGCCTTAGCCTAGCCTTAGGAGTAACCCTAACATAAACCATAGTCCTAACCCTACCCTAACACTCGGGTTACTCCTAACCCTGGCTCAAAACCTAACCCTTACCCTAAATCTAACCCTAAACCTAGCCCTAATCCTAACCTTAACTCTAGCACTAAACCTAGCTCTAAAGATACCCATGACCCTAAACATAACCATAACTCTATTGATAAACTTAGGCCTAACACTTACCTTAAACCTAACAAGAAAATCAATCCTAGACCTAACCCTAAACCTCAAACTCAGCATAGAACAAACCCTAGCTCAAACCCTAACCCTAATCATAAACCTAACCATAACCATATCCCTAACCTAAGCCTAAACCTCAATCTAACTCTAACCATAAACCTAAACCTACATCTAATCGTATCCATTACCCTAACCCTAACACTACCCCTAATGATGACCATAGCCCTAACCCTAACCCTAACCGTACTGTAATCTTATCCCTAGAACTAATCCTAAACCTAACCTTCGTCCTAGCCCTAAACCTAGCTCAAAACCCAACTCTTACACTAAACATAACTTTAACCCTAACCCTAGATCTCACCCTAACCCTAACCCTAACTCAAGGCCTATTTCTAACCATAAACCTAGCCCTAAGCTTAGCTCTAACCCTATCCATTATCCTAACCATAACACTGACGCTAATGCTAACTCTGGACCTATTGCTAACGCTAACCTTATGAATTACCCTAAACCTAAACTGGACCCTAAACAAAAACCTATCATTACCATAACCCTGACCCTAAAGCTAAAGATCCCTAACCCTAAACCCTAACCTCAAACAAACTCTAACCCTGAACCGTATCCTAATAATTCCTTTACCCCTAAACCTGACCTTTACCCTAAACCTAACCATTACACTAGACCTAGCCATAAAACATTCTAAATCTATCCCCAACTGTAATCCTAGACATGACATTAGCACTACCCCTAATCCTAGCTCTAACCCTAACACAAAACCCAGGGCTCATGCTAGCCCTAAACCTAGCCTTAATCCGAACCCTAACCCTAACATTAGACCTAACCCTAACAATAACCCTGGACCTAATCTTAGCCCTAACCCTAGCCCTAATCTTACCCCTAATTTACACCTATCCATAACCTTAGTCTTAACCCTAACACTAAGACTTACTCTAATTCTCACCCTTGCCCCATCCCTAGTTCTAACACTATACCTTACTGGAACAATAATCCTAGTCCTAACCCTAGCCCTATCCTTAGCTTTAGCCCTAACCTAGATCTAACTCTAACTCTAAATCGAACTTTAACCCTAAGCATAAACCTAAAGCTAACACTAGACCTAATCTTAATGCTAATACTTAAACTAGTCCTAATCCTAGCCCTGGCCCTAAAACAAATCCCAGACATAGCCCTAAACCTAACCCTTAACCTAAACCAAACCCTAAGCCTAACCCTAAACTTAGCCCTAATTCAAGTTAAAAACTAACCCTGACTCTGAATCTGACAATAACAAAACACTACCTCTGAAGATCACCCTAACCCTAAACATAAACCTAACACTAGACCTAGCCCCAACCCTAAACCTAAATTTAGCCTTAAATGTAACCCTGGTACTTACATTAGCCATAACCCTAACCCTAGCACAAACTTAACACAAAACCTAGCCCTAATTCAAGACCTAACCCAAGCTTTAACCCTAACACTAACCCTAACCCTAGTCCTGATCACAACCATAACCCTAGCCCTAACCCTAGCTCTAACCCTACCTATTGCCATAAGTATAACCCTAACACTAATGCTAACCCTAGGCCTAAACCTAACCCCATGCCTAATCCTAACTAATCCATTACGCTAAACCAAACCTAAACACTAAACCTCACCCTATCATTACCCTAACCCTTCTTCTTCATGCTAATTCAAGCCCTAAATTTAAACCATAGCCTATCCCAAACCCTAAAATTGGCCCTGACCCTAATAATAACCCTAGCTCTAAACCTGACCAAAAACTAAATATAACCCGTACACTACCTGTATCCATAAACCTAACCCTAATTCTATCTTTAACCATAACCCTAGACCTGATATTAGTCCTAGCCCTAATCCTAGCCCTACCCTAAAACAAACCCTAGCCCTCATCCTAGCCCTAAAACCAGCCTTAGTCATAACCCTAACCCTAACCATGGGTCTAACCCCAATTCTAACCCTCACCTAACCTCTAAACCTAGTTATTATGCCAATTCTTACCCTAAACTTAACCCTAACCCTAATCCTAATGCTAGACCTAAGCTGAACAATAACCCTAGCCCTAATTCTAGCCCTAATTTAACCCTATCCCTATCCCTAACCCTAGCTCTAAGACTAACTCTAACTTTCACACTAGCCCTATCCCTAGTTCTAACCCTATCCATTACTGTAACCCTAACCCTAGCCCTAATCCTAGCCATAAACCTTGCCCTTTTCTTATTCCTAGACTTAACCCTACATCTATCCCCAACTCTAAATCTAACAGTAACCCTTAGCCTAAGCCTAACATAAACACTAGCCCTAACCCTAACACTACTCGTAAAACTAGCCCTAACCCTGACCCTAGAAGTAAACAAAACCAAACAATAGCCCTAATACTAAACCTTAACCTAAACCAAATCCTAATACTACACCTAGACTTAACCCTAGCCCTAATTCGAGTCCTAACCTTAACCTTGATACTAACCCTGACTCTGACTCATATCCTAACACTCACCCTAGCTCTAAGCACCATCCTAACCTTAAACCAAACACTTACAGTAACCCTAGCCATAATTTGAGTCCCAACCTTAACCTTAAAACTAAGCCTGACCCTGACTACTAATCTAACCCTAACACTAGCTCTGAATATCACCCCAGCATTAAACCTAATCCTAACACTAGAGGTCTAACACCTAACCATAACCCAAAAATTAACCCTAATTGTAACCCTAGATATTACAATACATGTTACTCTACCCTAGCCCTAATCCTAATACAAAAACTAGCCCTAATCTGAGCTCTAAACCTAGCTTTAAATCTAACCCTAACCCTAGCTCTAACTCTATACCTTACCCTAAGCCAAACCCTAACACTAATTTTAATCCTAATTCTAACCCTAATCCTTAACTTAACCCAAAACTTAATCCTATTACTAGTCCTAACTCTAGCCCTCATTCTAGTTCTAACCATAACCCAAACCCTAACCCTAACCCTGAACCTTATTCTGACCCTAATACTAATCGTAGGTCTAAACCTTAACCTAACCCTAAACCAAACTCCAACACTAGCCCTACACCTAAACTTAATCCTAAATCTAGCCATAACTCTAGCCCTAGACCTAAAGAAAAATAGAGACCTAGCCCTAATAATAACCCTTAGCCTAGGCCAGACACTAATTCTTCCCCGACACCTAACCCTATTCCTAATTCTGGCTTTAATTCTAACCATAATCCTAATCAGAACACTGACCCTGACTTTAACCATAGCTCTAAACATTACCCTAACCCTGAAAACTATACCTAGCCCTAACATTAACCCTAAACTAGCCCTAATCATAACAAGTTCTTAATCTAGCCATAGCCCTAACCTATTACAAAACTTCGCCCTAATCCAATCCCTACAATATCTTAAAACCAAAAGCTAAACCTAATGCTAACCATAACCCTAACCCTAAGCCTAAGCCTAACCTTAGATCAAATCCTATGCAAAACCCTGGCCCTAACCCTAGCTCTAACCCTATCCATTACCCTAACTATAACCCTAAACCTTATGCTAACCCTAGATCAAATCCTAATCCTATGCCCATTCCTAACCCTATCCATTATCCTACACCTAACTTGAACCCTAAACTTAAAACTATCATTAACCTATCACTAAACCTAATGCTAATTTGAGAACTAAACATAAACCATAACCTATCCTAAACCCTTACCCTGACCCTAATAATACCCCTAGCTATAAATCTGACCCTAACTATAAACCTAACCCTTACAATAGACCTAGATATAAACCTAACCCTAAAACGATCCCTAACTCTAACCCTAGACCTGACATTAGCCCTGGATCTAATCCTAGTCCTAAACCTAACACAAAGCTTAAACCACATCCTCGACATAATCCTCGCCTTCATCATAAACCTAACCCAAACGCTAACCTTGATTCTGACTCTAATAATAACCCTAGCTCTAAAACTGACCCTTACCCTACACCTAACCCTTACACTGGACCAAGCCATAAACCAAACACTAAATGTATCCCTAATTGTAACCCTAGACCTGACATTAGCCCTAGACCTAAAGCTAGCTCTAAACCTAATACAAACACTAGCCCTCATCCTAGCCCTAAACCCTAGACTTAATCATAACCTGAACACTAACCCTGGCCCTAATCCTAATGCCAACCCTTGCCACGCCCTCAATCTTGCTATAACCCATTTCTTTAAACTAAACCTAACCCTAACTCTTATACTAAACATAGAACTCAACCTAACACTAACCATAACCCTAATTTAGCCCTATCCCTAACCATAACCTGGAACCTAGCCACAAGACGAACTGTAACTCTCACACTAGCCCTATCACTAGTTCTAACCCTATTCCTTAACATAAACATAACCCTAGCCCTAACCATTGTCCTAACCCTTGCCCTATCCTTAGCCTAAGCATTAACCTTAGATCAACACCTATCTCTAAATCTAACCCTAATATGAAGCCTAAGCCTAACCCAAACACTAGCCCTAAGCCTAACACTAATCCTAAAAATAGCCCTAACCCTAGCCTAAAACAAAATGAGCCATAGCTCTAACCCTAATCCTTAAACTAAACGAAACCCTAACCATACACCTACCCTAAACCTAGACCTAATTTGAGTTTTAAGCTGAACCCTAAAACTAACTCTAACTCTGACTATGACACTAATATTGACCCTAGCTCTAAGCATCACACTGAAATTAAATCTAACCCGAAATTTCAACCTAGACCTAACATTAACCTTAAAATTAGCCCTAAACGTAACTCTAGTACTTACATTAGCCATAACCCTAACCATAGCACAAACCACTAACTTAACCTGAAACCGAGCCATAATCTGAGCCCTATCCTATGCTTTAAACCTAACCCAAGCCCTAGTCATAACTCTAGCCCTAATCATAACCATAACCCTAAGCCCAACCCTAGTTTAACCCTATCCATTACCATAAACATAACCCTAACCCTAATGCTTACACTAAGTCTAAACCTAATGAGATTTCTAAATCTATTTCTATCCATAAACCTAAACCTAACCTGGGGGCTAATACTAACCCTATCATTACTGTAACCCTAACCCTAACGCTAATTAAATCTCTAATGTTAGACCTTAACCTATCCCAAACCTTAACCCAGACCTTGTCCATGAAAATACCCCTGCCCTAAACCTGACCCTACCCCTAAAGCTAACCCTTACACTAGATGTAGCCATAATCCTAACATAAAATTATGTTTAAACATAATTCTAGACCTGAAATTAGCCATACCCCAAATCCTAGCCCTAAACCTAAAACAAACACTAGCCCTCATCCCAGCACTAAACATAGCCTTAATCATAACCCTAACCATAACCAAAGCACTAACCCTAAAACTAAATATCACCCTACCTCTAAACATAGCTATAACATTATCCCCAAACTTAATAGTAACTCAGAACCTACTCTATATTTATCTGAACACTAACTATAGCCCTAATCCTAGCCCTAATTTATCCATTTCCCTAACCCAAGCCCTGAGACTAACTCAAACTAGCCCTATCCCTAGTTCTAACCCTATTACATACCATAATCTAACCCTAGCCCTAACCCTTGCCCTATGCTCAGTCCTAACCCTAAATCTATGTATATATATAACCCTCAATCTAAATCTAACACTAAACCTAAGCTTAAGCCTAACACTAACACTAGCCCTAACCCTAACGCTAATCATAAAATTAGCAATAATCCTAACACTAGCAGTAAAACCAAACCAAGCAATAGCCCTAACACTAAACCTTAACTTAAACCACAGTAACACTACATCTAGACTTAACTCTAGCCCTTAATTTGACTCCTAAACCAAACCTTAAAAGTAAACCTTACACAGACTTGTTGGCTAACTCTCACGCTAGCTCTAGACCCCATCCTAACTTAAACCGAAACCTGCCAGAAACCCTATCCCTAATTCGAGTCCTAACCCTAACTCTGACCCTCATTCATATCCTAACACTAACCCTAGCTCTAAATATCAGTCTAAATTAAATCTAACCCTAACACTAGACCTACCCTTAACCCTAATCCTAAAACTAACCCTAACGGTAACCCTAGTTCTTACATTAGACATTGCCCTAACCCTAGCCCTAACCCTACAGCAAAACTTGCCCTAATTAAAGCACTATACCTAGCTTTAACCCTGAACCTAACACTAACCCTAGCTCTATCCCTATTGTTTACCTTAAGCAAAACTCTAACCCTAATGGTAACCCTAGAACTATTCATAATCATTAGGCTAACCAGAATCTGTACCCTTTTAATAGTCCTGACTAGCCCTCATTCTAGCTCTAATTTTATCCCAAACCCTAACGCTAACCCTGACACTTATTCTGATATAAACATTAACCCTAGGTCTAAACATGAACCTAAGCATAGAGAAATCCCTAACACTGGCCCTACCGGTAACCTTATAATTAAACCTAACCCTAACCCAGCACTAAGACTAACTCTGTCACACTAGCCCAGTAACGAGTTCTAACCCTATTCCTTACTGGAACCCAAAACCTAACCGTAAAAATAGCACTAATTCTTGCCCTATATTTAGTCTTTGCCCTAACCCTATTTCTAACCCAAACTCTAAATCTAACCCTAAACCTAAGCCTAAGCCTAACACTAACACTAGACCTAACTCTAATATTAATCATAAAACTAGTCCTAACCCTAACCCTAGAAGTAAAACAAAACTGAGCAATGGCCCTAACCCTAAACCTTAACTTAAAACACGCAAAAACTACATCTAGAACTAACCCTAGCCCTAAATTTGACTCCTAACCCTATCCTTATGTCTAACCCTGAAACAAATTCATATCCTAACACTCACCCTAGCTCTAGACCCCTTCCTAACCTAAACAAAAACCTAACAGTAACCCTACTGCTTATTTGAGTCCTAACCCTAACCCTGACACTGATTCATATCCTAACACTAACCCTAGCTCTAAATATCATTCTACCTTAAACCTAAACCTTACACTAGACCTACCCCAACCCTAACCCTAAAACTAACCCTAATTGTAACCCTAGTTATAATATTAGCCCATGCCCTAACCCTAGCCCTAACCCTACCACAAAAACAAGCCCCAATCCAAGCTTTAAACCTATCTTTAACCCTAACCCTAACTCTAACCCTAACCTAAGCTCTAAACTTATCCCTTACCCGAAGCAAAACCCTAGCCTTTATGGTAACCCTAGACCTATCCCTAATCCTTAGTCTGACCAAAATCCTAACCCCTTTAATAGTTCTGACCCTAGCCCTCATTTTACCTCTAATCCTATCCCAAACTCTAATGCTAACCCTGACCCTTATTCTGACCCTAACACTAAACTTAGGTCTAAACCTGACCCTAACCCTACACCAAACATTAACACTGGCACTACCGATAAACTTATACCTAAACCTAACTCTACCTCTAGCCTTAGACCTAAATCTAATTTGAAATCTAGCCTTAACTCTAGCCCTAGACATAAACAAAAACCTTGTCCTAGCCCTAACAATAACCCTTAACCTAACCCAAACACTACCCCTACCACTAGACCTAAACCTAGTCCTAATTCTGGCTATAACCCTAACGCTAACACTAACCTGAACAAGGAACAGCCTTTAACAGTAAACCTAACTCTAAACCTGACCCTAACTGAAAATACAATCCTAACACTAGACCTAGCCATAACCCTAACCTTCAAACTAGCCCTACTCATATCCCTGGTTTTTACATTACCCACAGCCCTAACCCTAGGCCTAAACCTAACACAAAACCTAGAGCTAATTTTAGACCTTAACACAGCCCTAAGCATAACTCTAATCCTAAAATAGCCCTAATCCTAACTTAACCCTAGCCTTAGTCCCAACCCTAGCTCAAAGCCTAACACTTACCATAAACATAAACCTTGCAATATCTGTAAACTTAACCCTAACCCTAGCCCTAATCCTAACCTTAACCCTAGCCCTAACCCTAGCTCTAAACGTACAAAATACACTAAACCTAAACCTAAACTTTTTGGCAACCCTAGCCTTAACGCTAATCATAACCCTAACCCTAACCAGAAAACTAAACCTAGACCTAACCCTAAACCTAACACTCGCTATAACACTAACCATAGCTCAAAACCTAACCCTTACCATAAAAATAAACATAGCCATAGCCCTAACCTTAATCCTAAACATAAATCTAACCCTACCCCTAAACCTCAACCTAAATCTAACCATATCCATTACACTAAACCTAACCCTAACCCTAATGATAATCCTAGCAATATCCCTAACTCTAACCCTAAAACTACCATAATTCTATCCCAAAGCTGAACCATTCCAAAACATATTTATCCAAAAGTACTGTTGGAGACAACAGGGAAATATACATATACTGAACTACCTCCCCAAATTATTTGGTCAGATTTCTTTGATACTCTACAAGATTCATCTGTTAGCTTTCCCCACTAGGCTCCCTTAATTTGGGACTTCTATGATAAAAGTTCTCTAAACAGATTAGGGTTAGGTTTGTGGTTAGGGTAAGGGCTAGGTTTAAACCTAGTGTTAGGGTTAGAGTCATGTATCTTTGATACTGGGCAGGATTCATCTTTTACCTAGCCTCACAATGTTCCCTGGTTTGGGACTTCTCGGTTTAATGGTTTGAGGTCAGGAAAAGTTTGTATTTTAAGGTTTCACTTAATTTTTAACTATTTTGTTGAAGAGAAATGGAGCATGAAATCAAACAGGGTTGGTACCAGCTGCTTGAACCTGCACACACTCAATCTGTTCTCTGTGGGCACTCTCTGGTTTGTTCCTTCTGAATGTTGCCCTCAGCTGAAACATGTGAAGCAACTTTATCTCAGAGCACTTTTGGAGAAATAAAGGAAATATGCATAAACTGAAACACTTCCCCTAATTATTTGCTCAGATTTCTTTGATATTGTGAAGGATTCAATGTTAGCTTGCCCCACCAGGCTCCCTTAGTTTGAGACTTCTATGATCAAAGGTTCTCTAAATAGGCTAGGGTGAGCTGTAGGGTTAGGATTAAGGATAGATCTAGTATTAGGTTTACAGTAGTTTTGTTCAAATTTCTTTGATACTAGGGAAGATTTATATTTACCTAGCCTTATTATGTTCCCCAGGTTTGGGCCTTCTGGGTTCACTGGTTTGCTGTCAGTATTTCAATTTTCATTTTTAGGTTTCACTTCATTTGACCTATATGTGTAAATGGAAATGGAGCACGAAATCAAACAGGGTTTTTGCTAGCTGCTTGAAACTTCACATACTCAATCAGTTCTCTGTGAGGACACTCTGGTTTTATCCTTGTGAAAGTATCCCAAAGACGAGGCATGCAAAAATAACACTATACGAGGGCATTTTAGGAGATGACAGGAAAAAAATGCATGTACTGAACTACCTCCCCCAAACATTTAGTCAGATTTCTTTCATACTGGGCAGGGTTCATCTGTTAGCTTGCCCCACTAGGCTCCTCATCTTTGAGACTTCTATGATCAAAGTTTATCTAAACAGTTTAGGTTAGAGTTAGGTGTAGTGTTAGGGTTAGAGTTTGTCATGTTCAAATTTCTTTGATACTGGGAAGGATATATTTTTACCTAGCCTGACTATGTTCCCCAGATTTCTGCCTCCTCGCTTCAATTTTTTGCTGACTGGAACAGTTTTTATTTTATGGATTCACTTCATTTTGACCTAATTGGGTAAATAGACGTGGAACTGGAAATCAAACAAGGTTGGTGCTAACTGCTTAAAATTTCACACACTCAATCAGTTCTCTGTGGAAAATCCCTGGTTTGTTCCTTGTGTAATGAGTAATAAGCTGAAGCATGCAATCCTAACCCTAACCCTAATCCTAAACGTAATGCTAACCCTTGGCCTAACCCTAACACATTCGCTAACCCTAACCTATCCATTAGCCTAAACATAACCATAACCCTAAACCTAACCAAACACTAAACCTAGACATAACACTAATATAACATTGACCCTAGTTGAAATCCTAGTTCTTACATTCACCATAGCCCTAAAGCTAACACAAAACCTACCCTAGCCCTAATCCAAGCTCTAACCATAGCTTTAGCCCTAATCCTAATTCTAACCCTAGCCATAAACCTAACCCTAAACCTAGCCCTAACACTAGCCCTAAACCTATCCCTTACCCTAAGCCAAACTCTAACCCTAAAGCTACCATTGTCCTAAACTTAATTCTTAGCCAAACCCCAAACCTAACTCTATTTCTAGTCTTAACCCTAATCCTCAATCTAGCTCTATCACTATCCAATACCCTAACACTAACCCTGACCCTTATTCTGACCCTAACATTAACCATATTTCTAAACCTGACACTAACCCTAAACCAACCTGTAACATTGGCACTACCTCTATTTGTATAACTAAACCTTACACTAACACTAGACCTAGACCTACACTTAATCTATTATCTAGTGATAACTCTAGGCCTAGCCCTAAACAAAAACTTAGTCCTAGCCCTAATAATAATCCTTAACCTAACCCAAACACTAAACCTAACCCTAGACCAAACCCTAGTCCTAAAGCTGGCCCTAACAATAAACCTAACCCTAAACTGAACACTGACCCTTACCCTAACACAAAGCCTAGCTCTAAACCTTATCCTAACAAAACACATAACCCTAACACTAGACCTCATCATATCACTAACCCTGAAACTAAACATCACCATAGGCCAAAACCTACCTCAAACTCTATCCATTACCTGAACCCTAACCCTCACCCTAATGCTAAACCTAGCCCTAACTCTCACACTAACTCTAAACCTAATCCTCGTCCTAGTCCAAACACTAGCTCAATCCCTAATCCTTAAACTTAATCTTACCCTAACACTAACCCATGGCCTAAACCTAACCTAAACCCTAGCCCTAATACTTACCTTAACCCTATCCCTAACCCTAGCTCTAAGCCTACATATTACCATAATCTAACCCTAAACTTAATGATAACCCTAGCCCTAACCCTAGCTCTAACCTACCCATTACCCTAACCCTAACCCTAACCCTGATGATAACCCTAGCCCTTACCCTAAATCTACACTAACCCTAACCCTAGACATAAACATAAACCTAATCCTTGTCATAGAGCTAACCCTTGCTCAAACCCTAACCATTACCCGAAACCTAACATTAAACCCATTTCTAACCCTAACTTTACACCTAAACCTAACCCTAACCCTAACATGACATCTAACTCTATCCAGTACCCCAAACCTAATGATAACTCTAGCCCTAAACTTAACACTAACCTTGACACTAACCATAACTATAACCTAAACCTAACCCTAAACCTAACGCTTGCCCTAGTGCTAACAATAGCTCAAACTCTAAACCATACCCTAAACCTAAGCCTAACACTAACCCTATGCCTAACCCTAACTCTAGCCCTAATAATAACCATAACTTTAGCCCTATCCCTATCCCTTACCCTAAGCACAACCATAACCCTAAGGCTAACCCTAGGCCTAACCCTAACCCTTTTGCTAACTCTAACCCTATCAATTACCCTACCCTAACATGAATACTAAGCCCAAACCTATCATTACCCTAACCAAATCCTAATGCTAATTCAAGTCTAAACTTAAACCCTAACCTAAACCAAACCTGAAACCTAATTTTAACCCTAATAATAACCCTAGCTCTAACATGACCCTCACCCTAAACCAAACCCTTACACTAATACTAGCCATAAATGTAAACCTCAATGAATCCCTAATGTAAGCCTAGACCTGACACTATCCCTAGCCCTGATTATTGCCATAACCCTAAAACAAATCCTAGTCCTCATCCAAGCCATAAACCTATCCTTATTACTAAATCAAACCATGACCCTAGTCCTAAGGAAATTGTAACCTTTGACCTAGCCCTAAAACTAGCTTTGAACCAACCCTTCCCCTAATCCCAACCCTATCCTGAAACCTAAACCTAAGCCTAAACTAGGCCTAACCCTAATACAAACACTAGACCTAATCCTATCCCTAATTTAGCCCTAAACCTAACCTAACCATCGCCCTAAGATGACCTCTAACTCTCGCCCTAGCCCTGTTTCTAGTTCTAACCCTATCCCTTACCATAATCCTATCACTTGTCTTTACATTAGCCCTAAACGTAGCTCTAGCCCTAATCATATATCAAACGTAACTATAAATCTAACCCTAACCTTAAGTTAAAACTCTCACTAACACAGGCTGTAACACTAATGCTAGTGCTAAAACTAGCCCTAGCCCAAAAAACAACCCAGCTATAGCCCTAACCCTAACCTTTAACATAAACCAAACCCTAGGCCTACACCTAGCCCTAAACCTAGCTCTAATTTGAGTCCTATCCCTAACCCTAAAACAAACCCTGACCCTGATTCTGACCCTAACACTAACCCTAGCTCTAAACATCACTCAAAACATAAACCTAAACCTAACCCTAGACCTAGCCCTAACCCTCACCCTAAAACTAGTTCTCATCATAACCCTAGTTCTTACATTGGCTGTAACTTAAAACTTACCCTAACCTAAACCAAATCCTGTCTGTAATCAGAGCCGTAACACTACCTTTAACTCTAAACATAACCCTAATTCTAGCCCTAACCCTTACCCAAAATCTAACCCTAACCCTAAACCTAACCCCTGACATAACCCAAAACCTAACCCTAAACCTAGCCTTAATCCTAACCATAAACCCAGCCCTAACCCTAAAGATTAGTGTTAGGGTTTGGGTTAAGATTAGTGACAGGGTTAGAGTTAGGGCTAAATTTAGGGTTAGGTTTAGGTTTAGGATTAGTGTTACCGTTAGGGTTAGGGTTAGGATTAGTGTTATTGTTAGGGTTAGGGTTATGGTTAGTGATAGGGTTAGGGATAGTTTTAGGGTTAGTGTTAGGGTTAGGGTTAGTGTTATGGTGAGGGTTAAATTTAGAGTTAGTGTTACGATAAGTGTTAGGATAAGGATTAGAATTAGGGTTAGGGTAAATGTTAGGGTTAGGTTTAGGGTTAGTTTTAGGGTGAGATTTAGAGTTAAGTATAGGCTTAGGGTTAGTTTTTTTTTTTTTTTGGTTTTTCAAAATATTACAAAGCTCATGATATATCATCTTTCATACATCTGACTCAAGTGGGTTATGAACTCCCATTTTAACCCCAAATAGAAATTGCAGAATCACATTGGTTACACTCTCGCATTTTTACATAATGGCACCTTAGTGACTGTTGTATTCTGCTACCTTTCCTATCCCTTACTATCCCCCCTCCCCTCCCCTCCCATCTTCCCTCTCTACCTCATCTGCTGTTGTTCAATTCTCTCCCTTGTTTCCCCCCTCCTTTCCCCTCACAACCTCTTATATGTAATTTTGTGTAACATTGAGGGTCTCCTACCATTTCCATATGATTTCCCTTCTCTCTCCCTTTCTCTCCTCCCACTCGTCTCTGTTTAATGTTAATCTTTTCCTCATGCTCTTCCTCCCTGTTCTGTTCTTAGTTGCTCTCTTTATATCAAAGAAGATATTTGGCATTTGTTTTTTAAGGATTGGCTAGCTTCGCTTAGCATAATCTGCTCTAATGCCATCCATTTCCCTGCAAATTCTATGATTTTGTCATTGTTTAGTGCTGCGTAATACTCCATTGTGTATAGATGCCACTTTTTTTATCCATTCATCTATTGAAGGGCATCTAGGTTGGTTCCACAGTCTAGGTATTGTGAATTGTGCCGCTATGATCATTGATGTGGAAGTATCCCTATAGTACGCTCTTTTAAGATCCTCAGGGAATAGTCCAAGAAGGGCGATAGCTGGGTTGAATGGTGGATCCATTCCCAGCTTTCCCAGGAATCTCCATACTGCTTTCCAAATTGGCCTCACCAATTTGCAGTCCCACCAGCAGTGTACAAATATACCCTTTTCCCCACATCCTCGCAAACACTTATTGTTGTTTGACTTCATAATGGCTGACAATCTTACTGGAGTGAGATGGTATCTTAGGGTGGTTTTGATTTGCATTTCTCTGACTGCTAGAGATGGTGATCATTTTTTCATGTACTTGTTGATTGATTGTATGTCCTCCTCTGTGAAATGTCTGTTCAGGTCCTTGGCCCATTTGTTGATTGGGTTATTTGTTATCTTATTGTTTAATTTTTTGAGTTCTTTGTATATTCTGGATATGAGGGATCTATCTGAAGAGTGAGGGGTAAAAATTTGTTTCCAGGATTTAGGCTCTCTATTTACCTCTCTTATTGTTTCTCTTGCTGAGAAAAAAACTTTTTAGTTTAAGTAAGTCCCATTTGTTTATTCTTGTTATTAACTCTTGGGCTATGGGCGTCCTATTAAGGAATTTGGAGCCCGACCCCACAGTATGTAGATCGTAGCCAACTTTTTCTTCTATCAGACGCAGTGTCTCTGATTTGATATCCAGCTCCTTGATCCATTTTGAGTTAACTTTTGTGCAAGGTGAGAGAAAGGGATTAAGTTTCATTTTGTTGCGTATGGATTTCCATTTTTCCCAGCACCATTTGTTGAAGATGCTATCCTTCCTCCATTGCATGCTTTCAGCCACTTTATCAAATATAAGAAAGTTGTAATTTTGTGGATTGGTTTCTGTGTCCTCTATTCTGTACCATTGGTCCACCTGCCTGTTCTGGTACCAGTACCATGCTGTTTTTGTTACTATTGCTTTGTAGTACAGTTTGAACTCTGGTATCGCTATACCTCCAGATTCACACTTCCTGCTTAGAATTGCTTTTGCTATTCTGGGTCTTTTGTTTTTCCATATGAATTCCATGATCGCTTTATCTATTTCT